>NC_143440.1:29497878-29800909 GCF_987193195.1 Phasianus colchicus
CCATTGTCACACAATTATCATTTTTCACTTAAAGAATGCTCAAAGACGGCTTTCTAATATTAAAATATAAGATATAGGCTGACAGGGAAATATATCTTAAAGTTTGTAAATGGTTTGGAATTCATTAAGTTTCTACATTATTTAATACTCTGTATTTCAGTTTCCCCATGTGTAAAATATTTGGTTTTATATTACGTTTACTCACAAGAACTACTCTGAGGCTAAAGAATGTTTTAAAAATATTTAAAGAAGACTAGAAAGTATGAGAAAATTGTGATTTGAAGCACAAGTGAAAATAAAAGAGGAAATGGGAAATATGCAGAAAAGCAATCTAAGGTTATCTCCACATACCAGGACAGGGACTGACAAGATACCACACACACAAATCTTGGGTCCCCAAACTTCTAGCCTCTGTTGAGCATATGCTACATTTTGTGATTGCAATATCTTAAAATGAGTTAATTAATTGCACTGCGAAGCCCAGCAAGAAGATTTATTTGATACATTCTGCACAGCATTTTGTACTGCTGGCTACCAGCTTCAACACCTCACAGCTTATGCCTCAGTGATTAGGCAAGGCACCTGGAATTTGAAGCCTCTGTCAATTTTGAATCCAATCTACTGTCCAGAACATGTGTGAAGTTTCTGCAGCAGATGAGGATTGGGAATTTTTAAGATACATGCTGCTGCAACTGAAATCAGCTTTGCTCAGAAATCAAGTCTGAGAAAGTCCTACCACTCTGCATTTCAATCACTTTCACTGAAGGATCTTTTCACTAACGTTAGTTAACTGAGGTCTTAAATATTTGGGATTGTATTGCTGATCCTGTTTCATGCCCCACTACAACAGAAGGTGCAGCAACTTGGGTGATTTTCAGGTTTATATAAAAAATTGAGAAACAAAGCTGGGATGAGGATCTGGGAGTCCTACCTCCCACCCTGACACCATTGCCAACCATCCAGTGCTGCAGTGCTAGCTTAGCTTGTCTGACCCAGTAATAACAAAAGGAAGAAAGGGTTTTTACTAGGAATCTGGAGTATTTTCTCATTATAACCAACCACCATGACCAAGAAAAGAGCACTGATGCAATATGCAGGCCTAGTTTCTCACTCCCCCCACTGGAATGGCCTGAATATGGGCCACAAGCTCAGCTAAGAAGGGAGAGAGAATTTGCAAAAACAGATCTTGTCTGCTGAGTCTGGTGACCTGCCGTCGGCACTGCCCGGTAATTCAGGGTTCAGAGAAAAGCAAATAAACAAACACAAAATGGCCCCTGCCTATGGTGCAGGAGTGAGGGGAGTAGCTTCCGCTCATCCATCGCCAGCTTTTCCAGGTGAACTCTGCCTCTCATCTTGCTCCTGAGGCCAAAACCAGAAAACAGAGCAGGACAGGCATCATTTGATATCCTGAGGATGGAGAAGTGTGCTGTGGGAAGAGGATGGCGACCTGGGGGAGGTCAGCAGGTGGAGGCTTAACGCACTTCTCCTCAGCACTGCACTCGGTGCAGGGTATTGATTACTGCCCTCAACAAAAGCCACTCATCAGACAGGGATTTTCTGCTTTCCTCTCGCAGTCACCCTCGACATGAAAGCTGCAGCCAAGGGGCCTTGTCCTGGAGCAGGCACAGCAGGAATAATCCTGCAAGGTCAGGAGGGAAGGGCAGAGGCCAAAGGGCAGGGAAGGTCAGCACCAGGCATGCACAACTTGGAGTCACTGGAGCGGGCAAAAGGTCTCCTTCTTGGTCCCTCAAGCCCTCCCACTGGAAACTTAAGCTGCACTTTGGGAGACCCAGGGAACAGGCTCACATCAACCTGGAGTAATGGACAGCTGACAGCGTCTGTGCTGGCGTCGGTGAGCAGGGGGAGGAAAGAACCCCATGCTCCATACCCACGGATGTGGCCATGCTGCGTTCAGTTTGCAACAGCGATGTCTCAGCACATTCGTGGTTTCTTGTGCAATGAGAAGTTGTGCTCAGATAGCGAGCAAGGAGATTCCAGTCAAAGCAGTACAAGGAAAGTGAAAACAGTCAAGGTTTTGCCTGCAGAAGGCTTGTATGCTTCTTTTCCAATACAGATATAAAATGATGCAAAGTCACAATGCAGAATTTTGCAAGGCCCTCAGAAGTCCTCAGCAGTGTTCCCTGAACTTCCATGGACTTATTCAGCTGAATTCCTCTTTCACGCCTTATCACAAGTCAGTGTGGATCTGCTAAGTTAATGGCATTGCACCTCTCGGCAACAGTCACAGGAGACAGCCATACCCACGGTGTGACTCTGGCTCTCAGTCCTGTTGTTCCCACAGTGGCCATACAGTCACAGACAGTGGGTGTGCTCCTTCCTCCACTTTCAGCCCTGCTGTGAGCTTGAGAAAGCTCTGTGGGAAAGAGTGGGAGAGGGATCCTAGAGTCTGTACACAGACCAGTGTCTCAAATGAGAGACACTGGCGTATTCTTTCATCTCCAATTTGATGTGATCTAGTCTCCCTTTGCTGCCACTGATTTTCTTGTTCTTTTTCAGTTCAGCACAAATAACAGTGCAACTGAATTTTCCCAGCAGAGTTTGCAGAGGTCAAATACACAGTTAATTCAGCCTCCACTTCCACTGTCATCCACTCCTTCCACCTGGCCGCTTGTTTGGCTTCCTCACACACCCTGCACAGTCTGTCTTCTACAATTGAGTGAGACTCATGGTAAGAGCTTGAGGCTTTCCTTACAGTTCCTGTATAACTCACCATTGATTGTAACTGAGCATGAGACAGAGAAGGGATGCAGCATTTCATCTAAAGTTAGTTTGATCTTCCCAGTAAGAGAGGCCAGGCAGAAGGGAACATAGGTTTGTGTTACCAGATCCTGCCAATATTTTGTTCCCAGCAAAACTCATTCAGAAGAAAGCTAAAAAAGTGAGTGCACCTAGCCAGTTGTAAAATGGGAGTAGACAGATTCCTCTTTTTCCTTCCTTGACAGGGCAGCCAAAGACATGCTATTACACTGAGAACTTTTCTGCCATAAATTTGAACCTCTTTTTTTCCCCATCTGATCTTACTTATCTCACCATGGTTTCTGGCTAGTAGTGGGGAAAAAAGAATTTAATTTAGATATGATGTTTGGATCTGTAAGCAAACTTTCTTAGAAAACAGAGATGTTTGGTTTTGTGTGTGTGTTTTGATTTAACCCATTGTTATGCCACGTGAATACTTTTGACTCTCTGCAAAAGCTAGAGATCTGAGTCTGTTGTTTCATCTTTAGCAAAAGAAGAAACAGAAAGAAAATAAAGATAAGAAAGAGAGAATAAAAAAACAAATTTTACAGAACACCTTCCAGAAGGCTGCTGCTAACTCTCACAAGAATGTGTTATCTGCAGTTTTGAAATCTCATCTCTCAAGATACTTTAGGTCCTCATTATGAAAGTGTTAATTTCCAGGATGAGAAGTTGGGACATGAACTCATTCCCAATACAGTCAAGCTCACTGTAACTTTTCTTCATCATTTTTATCATCCAAAGAGACAGAACTTAAGGTTTTTCCTGAATTAACCTTTTATCCTGGACAAAGCAATCCAAAGAAGCAAACTGCCCAGGATTCAGAAGCATAGGCTGAAAGAGGAAAACACCCAGTACTACCTTTTCCTCCAAATGTGCACACGCACTGCTTATTTTGGGCACGAGTGACTTAGGATCTGAAGATATTTGCTGGCATGTTTTAGTCACTATGCTTTTTAATTACTACATTTTGTTGAAATTAGGTCACAGTGTTTTACCTTTTCCTCCTATGCTGGGACTATTTGCTATGTCAATTTGTGTAGCTTAGAAAAATATATGCACATCCTCTGAGCTGGGGCTGGCACCATAAGGCAAGGTCGATTTTGGCTCCAGCCAATTGGCAGTTGGTGAAGGCAGAAGCAATTGGGTAAAGGTTGCGAGGGCCTGCTGTATGCCTTCACTATGTTGAGAGAATTCCCAGCAGACACCTCTCCCCAGCTAATGGAACGTGGCGGAACTATGACCTCAAAAGTAATGTGCCCCACCAACATCCACCTCCTAGTCCTCTCATAGCCATCCCACTACGAAGGGTAATTCTCTCCTGCGCAATTTCAGGGAAAGGACAGGGCTCTGGCCCTCTGCCCCATGTCAGCACCATGAGCCAAGCCTGCCACCCTTGTCATTTCTGTCATTCCAGCCTCCACTTCAGAGTGGCTCTGTATGTGTGCTCAAAGCTGCACTTCTTGACCTCATCTTTCTTTTCAGTTCTCCTCATCCTCTGCACAAATAACTCCACTATGTCAACAGTAGTTCAAGAGAAAGGTGGAATTTCAAGAGAGGGAGGACACTGCCGATATGCACCCAGCCCAAGAAACATCTGCCAAGCTCAAGAGACTTGAGCCAGCTGGCCTGGACAAGGTGGAGAAGGAAGGAGTCCTATGCCAACACACTGCCCACATTTGATTTCAGAAGAAAAAAGCCTTTAATGTGACGACACTGGGTAATACCTCCTGCTTTCACACAACCAGTGCCACTGTTCAGCTTTGATCAGTGTGACTAGAACGTACAAGGTTCAGTATATGCTTAGCTCTCAGCTATTTGGCCCCTCAAGTCAGTCCTGGAAGAAAAGAAAAAGCCAGAGATATCCATTTATACTGTTCTGGTGCTTTCCACGGAGTCTGAATTTGACAACCATCTGTGGCCTCTCCAAGAATTGGGCAGCTCTCTTGTCCCTTACCTCAGCTGTGAATTGAGTGCCGTTGTTGCCTTTGCCTCTATCTGAGCCTTCTGAGGCTGTACTCTTGCCCTTTGAGCCTGGGACTGGCTATGGACACACCTAACAGTGCTGAGAAGGGGGCTTCTATGCTGGAGACCCAGCAACTCAGGAAGGAAGCAGGACTGCTCCAGTAACAACATTGTTCACACCTCTCTGACTATGTGAAATCAGCACGGTGAAGACATCTGGTAAAAAAGGTAGCACTTAGGTAAGATACCTCCCATCCTCACCATGCATTAATGACACTCAGCCTCTTTGGAAGGTTCACACATGGGTACACATGTTCTACAGGTATGTACCTATGTGCCACACCATGGTCCCTTTCTTTTTTGGGAATTAGAGCCTGAAGAGGCCAGGAGCTCCAATCACACCAAAAGAAGCTGTGGCAGACAGTTCTAAATTATTAATGTCTTTAAATACTAAGTGCACTCAGGAACGAATTCAGCCTGCAGCACACAGGCTGTGCAACAACAGGGTCCCAAAGGGGTTTCAGAAACAAATCCCACTAAGGAGTCTGAAGCAGTAATTTTGCTTGCTGACACGTCTGTTTCTCCCACTGACAGCGTATACACACGGTCATGAATCCCTGCACTTGTAAGCACGTCTACTCTTCTCTTGATGTTTCAGGCATTTCCCTGGGAGAGACACAGCTGTCCAACAATTTTATACACATCCAAGATGATGGTTTTTCAGACGAGGAGAAGACTGGAACCTTTCAGTCATATGGCAAGAACATCACACCTCCACATCTACAATCTGACTTGTGTAAGGACTCTCTCATTCTGTCATTGTAAAGACTGCAATTCATTAACATAGCTCTGCTGTGCACAGTTTGATATTTATCTTTAACCACATCCCCTTAAAATAACCTTACTGACAGCCTATTTCTGTAAGCTTCCATTTTACTTTTCATTAGTTTCATCCCTGTATGACTATGGTAGCTCCTAGTGTTGACTGCTCTGGCTACAGACCACTGGCACAACTTGCCCACTGATAGCAACTCCGACTTGGATGATGTGTTAAACCTGTTTCAAGAGGAACTGATGCTGACTTTTTGCTCCTGTTTCAGCATTTGGCAGAAGCATGTAGTTTTTGTATGTTGTAGGAAACAGGAAGAAAGTTTTAACATCATCTGCTTAGGCTGTACATGCAAAAATGACATGCATAAAGCATGTGCTACTTCTGTTTATTTTCTCCACACTTCATTTCTTCTGTTCTCTTTCTCTTAACTCTTCTAGGAATGTATTTCTCTCGCTTCTGCTCATCTCTCTCCCACACACATAGGCATGCACTGATTTGTTATTGCTAGGTCACTTGTGATTACAGGTCTGGATACACTACTTTATTGCAGGGTTGTCTCTGGTTTGATAGGCTGTTTGCTGTTTTGTTATTACAGTGCTAAACCTCATTCTCCCATTCTTCCAGGTTGCTATCTTTAACACAAACACACAAATCACCACAACATATTTATTCTGAAACGATAAACACAAAAATTGCATTGGAGTTTGCAAACAATTGGAAGAGAATAAGGGAAAAGGAAGGGGCTATGGGCCTTGGAAATGCCAGCCTCCGTGCCCTGCCTGACTCTTCTGAGTGGTTGACATTTTTTTCTGTGCTACTGGAGTGTAAAGCTTCAAGTGTCGTAAAAGCTGCATGTCCATTTGCTTTGCTTGGCTGCAGAAGCCCAGGCACAGCAGATTGATCTGGGAAGCTGTTAGTTAGAGTTGGGGAAAACCACTGGCCCTTTTGGCTGTACAAACACTGGCAATAGCTGTTATGAGTTAGATTTGGTCCCCTAGAGCAACAGGCAACAGACATGAAGAATTGAAAATCTCTCAAAATTCTTATTGGAGTATTTACACTTATCAAACATAACAGCAAAAACACTCAAACCAAGGAATGTGTTTTGAGTCCCTTCCAAAAAGGAGGGGATTTCAAAACCAAAACTACACCTATCCTCCCTGCAGACAGAATTTCTGATCTATTTTGAAAAGTCCTATGTATACCCTCATTGCATTCCTCCTCCTCCCCCTCCCACCAAAGAAAGTTAAGGCAAACTTCTGGGCATAGCTTAAAAGCCACAGAACTTCCTCCATGTGTGTATGCTCCAGCTCTACTGCAGATATTTGGAGTTACATAAAACCGGGCAGTTAGTGATTCTGGCAGCTGAAAAATTAGAAAGTTCAGGGGCTGAGAAGGGTGTGGGCCAAGCTGAAGTTTTCCAGAGCGCCAAACCAGATGGAGCTGAGGAAAAATGCTTCTCTCTCGAGGCTTAGAAAGGTGGAGTTAGAAGCTCTGAACTCAAACAAATTGCAAGGAATGTTCGCTGTTCCTTATTCCCTGGGAGCACTGTTTGGCAACACTGGTTATCGGGGATGGTTTGGATCTTAAAAAGCAATGAATGTGTTTTTCTATATGTGACAATGCAATGATTTTACAGTGACACCATAGAGACTGACATGCTCTGCTTTTTCATTATTAGCCAGAGCCATGCAAGCCTTCTCCCTTATGAATCAGCAGTATGTTTCTATTTCCAGCTGGAAGGTTGATGTGTAAGGATGAGATCAAAGCACATCATGTAATAAACTGCAAAAGCTACTGAGCATGCTCCAAGTTCATTTACACTAGAAAATGGTTTTGTGTTAAAACATCTGCTTACTGATGTTTACTGCTAAATATAATGGCTATGTTTAAACTTATGTCTGAGAGCTGCTAACTCCTAGATGTTAGCTAAAAACTATTCAGATGGAAATTATCACCCTTCTTATTTCCACAAAGTGCTCAAAAGTGTATCAGTTAATAAATGGTGTAAGATATTGAAATTTTTCAGTATAAGAAATCTCAAATGGGTTTTCAAAAATCTTGGCTAGTCAAGCTTTATTTTCTAGCTCTTGGATAGAGTTTTAAAATGTGCTTTAAGTGTGACTAGCTGTGATCACATTAAGGACAAAATAGCATTGAACCATGTGCTAGTTAATAAATACTAGAGTACTGTTTTCACTTTTAAGCCAAATAGTACAAGATAGACGCTGGACAACACACAAAAGACTTCAACTTCTCTAACTTGGTATAGAATCTGTCACCCAATGAAGTAAGGTAACTACTTATGTGCTATGTAGTCTTGGTCAAGTCGCTCAGAAGCCTACCACTTGAGATTATGGCCCTGCAGCAGTCTAAATTAAGCTGTCGATTTATGTGGCCTGGCTCTGGCTATGCATTCCCTTTCCTTCCTTACACCCATCGCATTGTTCATTAGACCATCTGTCAAGCTGTTTACTGATTTAGGTGAGCACAGAACACCTAACAAAAGGTAACATACTCCTTTTCTACAATCTGGGATCACAATAATAGCTGAAGATATGAGTAAGAAGTGAATTTCACTCTTCCATTTCATGTTAGACAGCTGCAAATTTCCGAAGGTTTGGGGTTGCTTTGATTTTGTTTGTTTGTTTAGTTTTGAGAAAGGAAAGGAACATTTTGGAAAACAAAATAAAGTGCTCATTGTCACATACAAAACATAATTCCAGCATGCATTTTCTGTTACTGCCAGGACAGTTTCCTTAGGAAAATGTTGAATCAAAAATTAATGAAATTTTGCGAATGCTTGCATGAAAATGTTCGCTTTAAAAGACAGGCATGCTGTGGAAGAGAGAAAGTATTTCAGATACTTTTTATATCTTACCGAACATTTATGTGATTTGATTGTTACTAAGATGTCACTAAGCTTTAAAAAGAAAATCAAACAAACAAACAAACCCGGGTCAGATGTACTAAACCAAAATTAAGAAAATGCCTTTCTTCTCTCCTGTAGTAGGGTCTGTAGCATCCAGAGCCTGACCCCAGAAAGGCCCTCAGTCTGCCATGTGCAGGACTGGAAGGTACAGGACTGGAAGGTGCAGGACACAGCTGCAGCACCGCACTCTGTGCTGGATCCCCATTGCAGTCTGCAGTGATCTGCATAACCCATTTTTCCCCTCTGCCTGGGATCTGGCAATGACCTCCTGCAACCTAACTCCTCTCCCCACCAGTGTTTTCTCCAGGCTCTGTGTTGACCTGGCTAATGCTTCTAGCTTTAAGGAGATGAAAAGAAGGTAAGGAAAACAAAAAGCCAAAAAAAAAAAAAAAAGCTAGCTAGCCCTGCAGATGAAAGTTTGAGGCAGTGTTTTCCTTTCCAAAGTGCTGCTACATTCCCATAAACTTGTGGTTTCCTGCATTCTGCTGGAGGGCTTTTTTTTCTTTTTCTTTTTTTTTTTTCTTTCTAAATCCTTTTGGTGATATCTGAAGAAGGAAAATGTCCAGCACTAACAGGAGGCCTTTTGTTCTATTCGTTTCTAAGTGGACTTTAACCCAGTTACTACAGACTGAGTCACTGTAGAAACAAATAAAATAAAAGCTCTCTGTTTTGTCCCTCTGGACAGGTCAGGGACATGTTAAGTTCTGTTCTCTTTCTCCTGCTTTCTGGAAGCAATACTGGACCTGGCTTTATACCACAACAATAATGAACATAGTTTATGGCTTTTCTCTTTTATATGTCCTGGCAACTTCTACAGAGTTGATATTGCAATAGAGCCAACATTTCATTAACAAAATAAATGCACAAGGGGTTTATCTATGGGTAATGAGAAGAAATTAAACTGAAAAAAGGCCCACTAGTAGCAACCAGTAAGATCTGTGCAAGCGTGACATGCATATAGGTGCATGTCTGAGCTATTTTGGTACTTTCTCACGTCTTGAGTCTCTTAATGACTCACAGCAAACAACTGCTTGTCTCTGAATATGACTGTAGGACTCCCTTGCTATCAGGCTGGATTTTAAGCTGAGTTTAAGGATTGAATTACAGTCACTCCCCACAGTTCAGTTTGCTGTGACAAGTTATTTCCTGTCACCATACATACCTTTTAGGGTAAATCACAAACTGTTTAGACCCCAAACATCTAAACTAAAACAGATCTAAATAAATAGGCATCTTGTGCATAGGCCTGTGGTTCCTTGGGGCTCACAGAGGCTCTGGAAGGTTTGTGCACAAGAGGACTCACAACCGCTCCTCCTCTCCCCCTTCTCTCCCCAGCCTGCTTTCCCTGGAAGCCTGTTTAACTCCTTCGCATTCCACTATCTCTGTGCTCAGTGCTGGCTGAGCAGCTGCCTGCTGGGGCTGGCAGAGCAAGGCAGGCTGCAGGCTTGCTTTGGCTACTCTCTTGTACTTGGGTGCTTATCTGACACCATTGTTTTGCTTTTCCACAGCCCCCTTCCTGGCCCAGCAAACACATTTTTATAGTGAGCCACAGTGGGAGGGAGTTAGCAGCAGGTGGGCCAACAGCACCTTTTTCAGCTGGGCGATGGGCATACACATAATGCTAGGACAGCAACAGATAGGGAGACACTCAGCAGAGAGGATGTTGTACTAGAATGTGACCATGCTGTCAGAGCAGAGAACTGAACCCAACGAAAGCCAAGATCATGCCAGGCCATAGGTGTGAGTCAGCAACAGTTTCTCATGTGGCCAGTATCATGCTGGGCATGGGAGGGCAGAGAGCTCAGGGCCAGGAATGCACCAATGGCAGTGCTGCAAAGCAGTCAGCACTGGGCCCAGCACCGCACCAGGCCTCCCGCTGCTTCCCCATCTCTCCCTGCTCCCAGAGACCTTGTCCTGCAGCACAGCACTTGGACTGTGTGCCTGGCACAAATGCTCTCACACCTGCTCCAAACTGTGCTGAAAGCTGTGTCCTGGCTGCAGAGGTTTGCTGAAGAGCAGAAGTAGTTTGGCTGTGTCTCCTGGTTCGATTTCATGCACCAGTCTTGGGATCCCTCAACCTTGAAACAATCCAGAAAATGTTGGTCCAGAAACTTTGCCCTTCCTGAATAGGTAAGGGCAAACGGTTTGCACAGCAAATGAAAAGTGAGTATGAACTCTTGCCCATACTAAGAGTTTGGTTTATTCTGTAACAGTCAAATTTGGCCAAAACAAAGTCAAGGTTTAGTATCATTTGGGAGCATAGATGGCTGCATTAATCTGGGAGCAGAAAGGAACAACCAGACAGCATCTTCCCTTTTCCTGTTCTTTGCTAGTGCAGTATCATGGTTTCACTGGGATGGTCCTTGCATCACTTGGGCCAATAGAAGAGATGCAAAAGAAATTCCATTCCAACTAGAGGTCTGGACAGATTTCAGAGCTTGTCAAAAACCAAGTAAAGCAGCAAAACATTTTCAAGTTCAGATGGCAAATTCTTTGGGACAGTTTCCAAGCAAATTTATGTTCATTTCTTGGCTGGATCCAATGTTAAACAGAAATTAGAACAGTAACATGGGGAGAAGTTTGTGACCAGCAGAAGCAAAACATCTGTGCTTTTGCTGGAGACAACTGAACTCCAGATGTTGTCAACATCACATAATTCTAGGAGTGCCAATCTATATGAAAGCTGCCCTGAGAAAGGTCACGTCATTGAACTCTTGGTGACTGAATGGCTTTTGTTCGGGAAACTCCGCTCCCAGATGTGTAGTTCTTGCTGGAGTTTGATGCAATTTGCTTTGTTACTGGATTAGGCAGAGGGAAAAGAGAGATCACAAGGAGATATTCCACTTTATGAGAGCAAGCTGGTCTCATAGATCCTGCATGAGTTGTGTCTGTGCTCATTCCTCTTGATATTTCTTAAATGCATTCCCTGATACAGGATGCCGCCCCACATGGTCACTATAATAATGAAATGTCTTTACATCGGCCAGGTCAATTTAAAGAAATGACACTCAATAATATAGATACAGTTTGATGACATTGACTTTATGTTCCTCTGGAGGACATTGTGCTACTGGGAGAAGTACTAATTTAAGTTCCTGTTAGAGCACACTTGGCCAGCAAGCAGCACAGACAAAAGCAAAACATTTTAATCTTTCAGGACAGAGGTTTTTCTCAGTTTTAGGCACTAACAACTAAACTCCTTATTTCCAGATTACATTTTTTTTTCCCAATCTTTGAGTCCCTGACACAATAAAATGCTGATAATCAATTTTAGAAGCACTCCCTACTCTGTTTCACATGTAGACCCTGTAGGCTGTGTTCGTGCATGTGACAGAGGGAGGGGGAACTAGAGGACACATGATCTGAGGGTTATAGTGAGAGTACGTGCGTTTGCTTTAGGATGCAATGGTATAGCACAAATGAATGCAGTGTTTGCATGACACAGAGGCACATGACTAAGCATACCACCGGACAGCTCTGTGAACATGTCAGTGGAACGGATTGGCTTTTATAAAAGCTGCTCTCCCTGCCAAAACTCTTTTTTTTTTTTTTTTTGTCACAACTCTTCTATTACTTTGCAGCACTGAAAGATTCTGAGGGAAATCTGGAGGGTTTTTTTTTTGACACTGCATAAGCAAGAAAGGCTTAAGAACTATCGGTGTACTATCTGATGCAGAGTCAAAAAGTGCATCAATGAGAAGTAGTGCATTTTATATAATAAACTGATTAGAAAATGGGCCTAGGCAGTAGAATAATATAACTTACATCCTTCTGCCTTTCAAGAGGGAATGCAAAAAGGAGTACATCATTTAATTCAGTAGTGTTCAATGGGTCACCCTGGGAACGTATGTATTTACAAAAGGGCACATTATGGCTTTAGAACTTGTTGGAATGAAGCAAGCTTAAGTATGAATGTGCACATGAAATATCTGATTTTATAAATTGTTAGTTGCTCTTTCTGATAGCTCCAATGTGCAATGGCCTCTTGCTAAGAAACAATGATCTTTCTTTCCTGCTTCACCGCCATCAGAAATTGATGTTTCCTGCCTACATGCACCTCATGTGCAACTTCAATTACCTTTTATATTCATAACTACTGGAGAAGGTTCAGGACAAATTTTACCAGTTGCTTACACCAGGTTGCACTGCCTGGTGTACATGGTATACTCCGGTAGGAGGTTTAAAAAGATTTTGCATCAGCAAGCAAGCAATAAAAAATGCAGAAAGCAGTTTGAGCAGAAGAATGGATTTCTGCTAGGACCTTTGACAGTAGATTCACTGGCTTCCAGCTGATCAGACAGACTTTCAGCTACTTGTTGGCTTTATTCTTGGGCATCTGGAGACATTTGGGTAGTGAATTTTAAACCAATTGGTTGTTTTCCCAGACTCTACATAGGGGTTGGGGGAAGAAGGGGAGTATCCTTCTTGCTAATGTTAGCTAGACAATGGCAGCTTAACTGTAAAGCCCCCTAAAAGAGAATAAGCCTATTGTGTCCCTAGTGTGTTTCCCACATTTCAAAGGCCACTAAGTAGCACCAGCATCTTTGCCTCTGGGTTACTGAGAAGACGGGCTCTTATGCTTATTAAATGACGGCTCTCCCTAATGATTTGAAACAAAACAAAACAAAAACAAAACAAAACAAAAAAAAGCACACACAAAGCCAGAGATGTGCACATTTAAGGCTTCTCCTGCCACAAGGTCAAACACATGAAAAGACACAACAAAAAGTTTGGCCCTGAGATACCGGAGTGGACCCACTTGCCCATCTCTCCCACACCAGCCCTTACTCTCTTTTCTGCTGTGAGAGCCCCCAGTTCCTGCACAATTAGGCCTGCCACCAATGGCATTTCTGCTGTCGCTCCTTCCACTTGGCTTCACTGCTGAGAAAGAAGCTTGTTCGGCAGGGAGGCGGGCACTGCTGCCTCAATAGTCTCCGAAGCATTCATTATCTCCCGCCTAATTACATGGCCGACATAGTGTTGTTGTGGGAACATTGCATCACATTAATCAGCAAGGGGATGTGCCAAGATGAAAGGGTCCCCTTGTGCCTGCTCTCTGCTCTGGAAAATGGGCAGCAGGGCGGGGGAAAGCGCGGGGTATTTATCAATCCCAAGCAAGGGAAGGCCCAGCGGGGCACCCAAACTCAGCCTGGCCCCACCGCCATCTTCCCAGACCAGCTCTCTCCTAGCACGTACACTTAATAGACATGGACAGTGGATGTTCGATAGCCTTGGAGCCTGACAGCTGTCACCACAGGCAATGATTTGGGCCGCTGCTTAGCTTGTCCTGCTCTCAGCCCTCTCTGGCCAGAAATGTCTCAACGAGATGGTATTTGGCTGCAGCCTGGCCACTGGGCTTGCCGAAAGTCTCCCCATCCCTCGAAACACCCTCCAAACATGCATTTCTTCAACAGTCTGAGTCAAGTGTTAAACTGTAGCGGCAAGTGTACTCATAGATCAAAGTCGAGCCAGTACCCAAATGCAAAAGTTTCATTTCTCAAAGCTTTCTGGTGAGAACCTCAGTTCACCCACATGGTGAAATTTCTAAATGGACTCTTGAAATCTGAGAAGAGATCTCATTTCCTCCTATCTTTGTCCTATTTGCAAGGCATTTAGAAGGCTTTGTAAGGCTTTGCATAGATGCTTCTGTGTGTATTGGGGTAGGGGGGGAGGGCTGAGGCATCTACACTGTGGCTGTTTGGCACCCTGCAAAATAGCGGGTCTGACTGGAATACCAAGTGCCAGGTCTTGGCTGGGTTGTTCAGCTCTGTGAGATGCAATAGCAGTGCTCCAGAGAGAATGAGGAAAGGTAATGGAAAAAATGAAGACATTACAAATGCAGTTGTTTCCATCCATTAGATTCTCCTATTCACTTTTGACTGAATCAGTTCAGAACAGCCCCCTTTAAAATGCTCCAAGGACTGGCACCAGCTCAGGCTCAGACCTCTTCCAGTTTCCCTTCCCATCCATTACAACATTTCCACACTTGAGATGCGCTGCAAGTTGACTTCAATTACTTTGAATTTAAGTCTTGTTTCCCAACCCTGTTGTTCTTGCAATGCATTTGGCTAATTAATGCAGACAATTAAAGCCACTTCGGAAGCAGATTTACTGAGATGCAGATAAGTTTCTCTGCCACGAAGTAGCTGTGAACACCAGTTTCTCCTGCAGTGACTGTTGCCAAGTCCTCCAACCAGTATCTCATGATTTGTTGTGGACATCTGGGGCAGTCTGCTTACCTGTATGCCACCTGTTGTGCCTAAGTCACTGTGACCCAGTGCCACCTTTCTATTCAAATACTGCTGCTGCATCAGGTGGTGTTCTTTGGATTTCAGCACACAAGGAGCATCGCTTATGTGATACTGGACAGTCCTGCACTAAGAAACTTGACTTCATTGCCCTCTGGTGAGAGGAGTATATAAAACAGGGTCTTCTCAACCCTTATTTTTTTCAGGTTAATCTTGTTGTATATGACATAACCCAAGTGAATAGAGCAGGAACAGAGTTCTCTGTCCTTTGGGCACACACATCCTCCAAATAAGCCAACTTGGCAAGCTGAATATGCAGTTGCTAGCTTCTCTCTGTTGCTCAGTCTTTGGTTGTCTGTCCTGCCTTAAACACAGTCCCCTTGGTACTTTATTCCCTCAGCCTCCCAAGACACTGATGCTCTAGCTATCTCCTTCCCAGCAGATGCCCAGGAATCCTACTAGATGGGGAGCATTTTGCCACATCTGTGCTCACCAAAGGTTGGGAAAAACCCAGGTTAATGGAAACACAACCCAAAGACAAATAACAGTTGTATTTCTGGTGGCTTTAAAGTAATTATCTGAACAATAAGTTTTGCCCAACAAAAGTGAGGTACTGAACTGAGAGCACTGCAGTATAGAGCTTAAACTGGTCAGTTTACATTGCAGAAAAAGATTGTTATCTGAGAGATAACAAAGAATTCTCATATCTAATCTACAAGACAGATAAAAAGACAGAAGCAGGAGGAAGATGTCCTACAGCATGATGCAGGGGAAATGATGACAGGGAAATGTGTCAGACTTCATAATTACTGCTAATGAGGTTAATCTAAGGGCAACTAATCCTGTGGGAGAACATGGTGGCTCTGTGATCAAGGTCTTCTCTGAAATACAGGAATGTCTTGCAGCTTTCAACCTCTAATGCCTCACCCTTTCTGGAACATTCATGGTCCCACAGCTCAGAAATATCTCCTTTTCTCCCTGAGCTGCTCCAGCAGTATGCAATCAGAGATTCCTACCACAAAGGCAATTGCTTATCTGCTGGTAACCTGCACCTCAAAGCAAAGAGATCTATCTCCTGCCTATATCAGCAAGCTTGCATGTGCACTGTGGTTTGTTTTGTGAAGTGCCTTTTGATTTGTTTTACCACTACTGCCAGTTATTCCAGGTCTGAATCTTCATTTTGACCCATTAGCCAGGAAGGCATTGGAAGGAGTAAACACAGATGTACTAAATGAATAGCTCTAGTAAGAGAATGAAAGCCTGCTTGGTTTACATCTCTCTCTTTTTCATGTTCCCCTCTCCCTGTCACACTTATTGTGACTACACAGCATGCCTACAGCAACTTTTCTGGATTAAACACTACAAATCCCAGTACTTCTTCCAGTTTGGGGGTCTTAACTTTGAAATCAGCTTTTTCCACAGGCTTCAGAAAGGTGATAGTACAAAATGATCATAGGAACTTCTTGTTTTGGCATAACATTTCATTGCTTCTGATAAGGAAAACCATCTCAAACGTTCCCCCTCCCATCAGAGGAAAGAGAACAAGAGGCTGCTCTGCCCAAAAATCTCTAGTCCCAGAATGGGTCTAGAGAGCCAAAGGTCTCCAGGAAGGCACCACTCCAAAGCCCAAGACAGATCTCCAGGACAGGTAAGTTCTGCTTCATTGTTTCACTTCCACTCTTCGTGTGACAGCTTTCTTTAAAGTCTGTTTCTCATCTGGAAACAACATTTATGGCTTGCTTTCACCCTTTCTTGGTCTCTAGTTTCCAAAGGACTGTTAAACAGAGAACTTCTCCCTTGCTTCTATCTACACTTCTGTTAACTCCCCTTCACATGTTCTATTACAAAAAATAAAACTTCAACTGAAAAGAGAACCGAAGTCATTTGACAGTAACTGCAGCATTTGTGCCTGTTTTTCAGTGACACCAAAGATGAGATGAATTTTCGTAATTCAACAGATAGATTATTTGCTTTAGTATTTGGCTGTACCACGTTACTGAAATATATTGTGGCAAAAAGAATGCTGAAGGTTGCATGACATGTTTCTTCAGGTGAGTTCATTCCAGCTGCAAATATAATATTTTTAATATTTTACTGCAAGTCACCCTTTAAAGGAAGCTCCTGTCCCACACTGCAGCGATTTTTAAGTGAGTAGTTTTCCTCACTCCTCATACCCACGCTAACACCAACAGTGCTTACAAGGAAATCTCATCAGGCAGACTATTATTCAGACCATTTCTGCATTTCTAAGGCTCATCGACCTTTCTTTTGTCAGATAAAAGCTTCCCATCTCTTTAAGCCCTTCATTCTTGCAATAGTCCCACAGAAAAGTTGACATCCTTGGCAAGGAGAGTGAAAAGCAGCTTGTCCGCCCTTCCCAATAGGCCAGGCTAGGGTTGTTTTAGCCTGTTTAAATCTCTCTCCTATTTATATGCTAATGTTCTGGTATCAGCAGAAAGTATAAACAGTGTTGTTTACAGCTCCCTACAGTCTGAGCACCAAACCGCTAGGAGAATACTGTGTACTGGGCAAAGAGATGTATTTATTGACAATGCAAATGGCCACTTCTAAGACTATGAGAAACAAAACTGTACTGTAAAAATGCAACGTCAGCCAACAGAATAAGTGTGCAAAGCAGGACTGGCAGAAAGCCATTAGCCAGGGGGTCAGTAGTGGGCCCTAAGGAGCTAGAAGATTTCATATTTAACAGGGAGAGATCTGGGGAGACCTCTGCACAGAGACCTCTGAGAAGAGAGAGCATCGAGTGCTTTGGCAAGGCAGTTTACATGCTCCATTTGCTATTATTGCAGATTTTTTTTTTTAGTGGATAACAGCTCATAGCTTGGCTCACAACTCTCCTGGACCCTGAATTGAATTAAATTCTCCTAAGAAAAACAGCATGGTCTAAAGGAGTAAGCATAGGAATTCTTGAGATCAGATCTTGGCTATTTCACTATGTGACTGTCCACCAGGAGAGCATTAGTTATTAAAAATAACAATAACAGCAAAACCAGGAAGCAATGAGGATGTACATCAAGGCTATTTGTCCAATGTCAAGCTTTCTGAAGACATGAGGGCATGGAGGTTGTCTCTCTTCTACCTCAGTCAAAAAAATGCTGCCCACTGTAATGGCACTCCCTGTTCAAAAGAGGGGAAATACCTGCTCCCCTCAGCAATGCCTTGTCTCCCAGTAAACAGAGACTGAAGTTTAAAAATTTCCATCTACCACTGTGTTTACTGTGTGTGAGTCTCTTATGAACACAATTACTGATGAAAGATGCTAGACTGGCTGATCTGGCAATCTTTGTAGTGTTTTTTCACTGAGAGACAGAAAAAGGCTATGACAAAGTTTAATTCTCATTCTTCTAGAACATGCACGTTTTAGCTCTCACCAGATGAGATTCACTGCTCTACTTCCAGGAGGGAAATCCATGGGAGTTTGATTAAAATCTGAGAGATGAGGGAGTTTGTGTCACCTAGGCCAGCTGAGCTGCACCACGTTCTGCTCTCTTTGGAGAGGGACTCCAGATTGTCTCCTCAGTAGTCCAAAGTCATATCACATCCATCAGTACCACTGCCTCTCTCACTGGGCAATCTCAAACAAGGTGTCAAAAAAGGAAAGAATCTTTTTCCAGTCGTCATAACAGTCCTGCAAAGCCAGTGTGGAAGGACCTGGGTAGGACAAGGTGAATTTGGTTGGCTGGAGAACACACACGTGATAAATTAAAGGAAGCCATCTACTCAGCAATTTTGTATTGACGTTAAATTCATGAAAGGGTGAAATGCCAGAAGACCACTTGCAGTGACATGCCTTGTCAGAGCAGCACAGTTACAAAAAGGACTTGAGGTGGTCAACAATGCGAGTTTACTGTATTGGCAAAGATGTGACTTCCTTTCAGTGGGAATACAGTCGCTAAGCGCATCAAGAGATTTACAGCAACCTTTTGCTGTAATAACTAGATATAGGCCTGCATGAAAATCCCACATTTGGCTGTGGCACACTGGCTAAGGCTACTCTGTTTCCTTCTGGTACTGAGTTTCCAAAGAAGGCAACTGCTTATTTCAGCTACTACCGTATGTCTGAAATCAAGGAGTACTCTGGTGGTGCCATGTCAAATTTTTCAGTGCAGAAAGTTTCATTCTCTCGATTTAAAGTAATCCGCATGTGGTCTTGCACATATTACTCACATCACCTTTTAAAGAAACTTAATCTCTCCAGTTTCAAGCTTTGAAGTTTTTCTGTCCAATGTAAAAGGGTTAAGTCTACCCAGACTGCATCAGGTGCCCTGCATGCATTAAACTGCATATTTTGCAGGATTACAAGTGCTTATCAACAGTGCAAATAAACCAGTCCAATGCATTTATTCCACTCAAGACTGTCTAAAACTGGTTCATTTCTAATAACTGTCAGCTAAACCACTAAGCCAGGTGGGGATGATTCTCGTTGGAGCTGTTCTGAGCTCTCACAGCAGTTTCTAAATCTCCTTCCATTACTTATTATTAATTACTGTTTGTTAAGCACCAGCAGTGCAATCAGTGTGGGGTAAAAGACAAATAAAGGCAGCCCCCATACCAAGGGGTTAACCTTTAAGCACAAGGCATATCAATTAAGATCCCAGTATGAACAGCGAGATGCCTTGAATCTGAAGCCAGGAGCAAGGATTTCAGTGTTTGTGTTTTTGGCATCTGTGTCTGTAAGAGAATAAAAAGGCACAGGAATGTTTTGAGGTAGATGCATGTTTCGGTCAAAGAGAAAGCAGACACACCTAAAACTAGAAGAGAGAACTGCAGATATGCTTCTTAGAGATGTGTCTACAGAAATATTAATAAAGAAAAGGCTAGAATGTAGTCTTACATAATTCATTGCTGCAGGGACACGGGCTGGGAGGGAAGAATGGAAAAAACAGTCCATAAAGATGCCAATAGTTTCTAAGCAGAAACATCTGTTGAAGTCTTAAAAACGGCCAGGCCTGCAGCAAGCTCAGCAACAGGAAAGCCTGTAGTTGATCACCCCTACCCTCATCAGCCCCATGCTCTCCTGCCCCTGGGATCTGCGCAGAGCTTGGAAGAGAACTGACACCATGAATCAACCCCTGCTCCTTTTTTAAAGGGGAAAGGGGGAACAGAGGGCCAGGATGGGTGTCCAGGAAAGACAAATGGTTGTTTGGAATGGAGGTATTCATGAAGAGTTACAAAAGAGTAAAGGAACAAGCAAGGGGAGACCTAGTGGCTTATCCCCTCTGCTCCAAAGGGACCAGTGTTTGGAATTTCCATTGCCCTGTCCAGTCTAATTTTAAATGTCTCAAAGCAGAATGCCTTACTCCCCTTGGGAAGGTATTGCAAAATCTCACAAATCATTTTTGCCTTTTACATGACTGCCTCTTCCTTTGCGATAGTTTATTCAATTTTATTTTCTCTTGATATTCAGCACCACCCCTAGGCATAACAGTTGCAAACAGCTATTTCTTCTACCTGAACATTTTTTTTCCTTCTGCTCTTTTCTCTTAAGAAAAGAGTTATGTTAAGAATATTTGTGGAAGTTGTAGTCTGTACACCTCTGCAGAATCTGCATCTGTCTGCAGGAAGACATGGTTCTGAGAACAAGGCTCAATGAGATGGGGGCCACAGCTGCTATGTTACAAGAGAAGCATAAATTGGCAAAAGTTCTTATAAGCAAGTTTGGAGCCTTCCCTTCCTGATCACCAATCATTTCAGATGTCAATTTTGGCAAATTGCTTACCGGGTCATGTGAATGCTTTTTAAAGTATGAAACTTCATCCATCACAAAAGCCAAACTTCAGTCAACGACAGTGCAAATTTTAACTACTAGTCCCTGGGTAGGAGATTCCATTTTTGTTTCACATCCAAAACTCCAGCAGCCTGTGTTATCCATGTGAGTGGGCAGCAACCTAGCAATGAATTTCTGAGTTTATAAAGGATCCTGTTTTCGAGGTAGTGATGACTGAAATACCATAAGAACTGCATTTCACTTCTCAAAAAAGGTAATACTCAAGTGCTTGGGATTTCAGAACTATTTATCCAGCACTTCTGAAAATTTAAGTAAAATCCTGCCCCTCCCTTCAACTGGCATTTTCCTAGCACTAGTTTTTCTATGTAAAGCTAGACTGAAGTTTTGACATATGATTTAGATTGGCACTCTTGCTCTGATATTATCCACGCAGCCCATAACCACCAGCTCTGTAGCAATAACAGAAGCAAGCAGAGTGGGAGTGAGCAGAGCAGTGGTTAAAGTGATCAGATACTCAAAAACAAACATTGCAGTTTCCACTATTCATCAGTTTTCAGATTTTGACCTCTGTCTGCACTCCAAATTGGTGCTTTGTGATTTGCTTCCTGGCTCAAATGCCCCCGGTCTTCAGGGTTGAACATCAAAGAAAGCATGCTGCTTGAGTGGCTCTCTTCTAGCCTGCCTTGCTCTCTGCTTCACCATCTTTTGCTTTTTCCATAAGATAGGCAGCTTTGGATAAGAAACTAGGGCACTACGTGAAGCTCTGAGGATCCATTTATCAACCTTCTTAAGATCTTCTCCACCTTGCCACTTGCTTTCTGGCTATCTCTAGAAACACTATGTCAGGGAGGACACTGATAGCAACCCTGTTTCTCGTTGTGGAGTCAGTTATCTCTACTTACTGTCAGCAGTGGTACAAATAACATTGCTAGAAGCAGCAGTACTCCTAGCTTTATCACGTCACATGGTTCAAAATGACTGACCAAAAGGCCCTATCAGCAGCTTGGCTTTCCTTTCAGGTATGGAGCAAAGTTTTCACACTGAATGTGAGGCAGCGGAGAACTTCAAAGAATAAAAAACACAAAAAGGATTAGGAAGCTTCTTGCTTCCCACTATTCCTCCTGCAGATTTCCAACCAGTCTCAAACAGCTGCCTACCTCCAATCTGGGCTCATGAAGCCCCAGTTCCCTACAGGTCCTCTGGCTGCACGCAGGAAGAGAACAGTCTCCAACAATGCAGGAACTTTTAACTCAATGTTAAGCCTCTTAAAATATGAGCTGAGGTTCCTCTGAGATTTTATTAAATCTGCCAGCCTGTGAAATACTGCCCAGTGGATCAAAGACACAATGCGCCCTTTCTTAGTTTGTGTTCAGCTCTTCATGGATCTCTGAGGGGCAGTAGGGCTGCAATGTCTCATTAGGTCAGTCATTAAATATAAGGAATCAAAAAATTCACCAGAGACCAAGAGTGGGGATGGGACTCTGTCATCCCTTCAGAAGCATGACGACTGACCCTTTTAATTCATTTTCACTCCCTTCTCCCCCCAGTATGCTGAGAACCACTCACTATTGCTGATGTATAAAACCCTGCCATGATAACTACTAAAAAGGGCAGCTCCATGCTGGCATTGATCCTGCCTTCATCTCACTGCAGTCATTGTCTATGAGAACAGAGGCAGGATTAGAAGGGGGTTTAGAGTGCAACCAGGCAGTAAGATTAATAACTGCTCTTACATTCATTTGTGATCAATTGAGTGTGTGTGAATCTGCAGAGGACCTTCTTTAAACAATTGGTAGAGATAGTAGGGGCAGTTGTGGAACTAGAAATCTAGCAAAGTTAATTTCAGTTACACAGCATTTATTGTAGGGAGGAATTAAATGTTTTGCTATCTCTAAGTCTGCAAAAGTGGTTCTGCTTGTATAGATTGATGAGCACCTATTTCTCAAATCCATTATACACCCTATCTTACTCCCCAGAAAGTCCAACGGGCACGTCATCAGGAATGCTTCCAGGTACACACTAGGAATGTGTCAGCTACTTTTTAAACACACTAAACATCTTGAAGCCTACAGGATAATACATTTCACCAGATTTATCCCTATTTTATCTCCTGCAAGTAAATACAGATAAACCACATGATCTGGTTCCTTTTCCTGGAGGGGAAAGCACTTCCTTCAAGAATTTCTGTATGTGTGGAATACAAGATACAGCACACACAGCAGTCACAGAGAGACTATTAAATGGGCTTCCTATGAACCATCACACTGGTAAAGGCCTGACTGATCAAAATTCAGTAGGTGCTTGTGCAAAAGTGAAAAAAAGTGAAATATTCAGTCTCATATGAATGAAAACTGTTTGGCCATGTTGTCCATTCATCACCCATTTCTGTTAACATCAAAAATCAAAGCATTTTTGCAACACTTTGACAAAAGACTGACCCAGCTATGCATGGCTTTTGGACACCGCTACGGTGGAAGCAAAACTACGGGGAAAAGGCATATGCTGGGTTTTGATTTAAGAACATATAACATCACATAAGGCTAGTTTCCAGAAATGCCCTTATTTAACATGCTTTTTATTCTGAAAGACATCAAAATACTAGACAAAGCAATACTCACTTCCACTACTGAGACAGTTCTAAGGATAGTAGTTGGCCTCCCTGAACAGTACTACAAAAACAACTTCGGAAAAAAGGGAAAAATATGTCTCCCTATACAGTGGTCAACAATACCTTGCAGGCACATCAGTGCAGCCCTGGCATGCCTGGAGCCAGGCTTCAAAAATGTGGAGCCCTCCAGGCATTTTGCTAGGCCTGACAAAGGACAGGAGGGAGGGCCCCCAGCTGCTCTGCCCCTGCTGCACTCCCTAACATGTCCTGTAATATGTCCTGCAGATTCACACTTCAAATAATGGAGCATTACCTGAATAGACATCCCACAGTCTACACATAGCAGCTGGCTGTATTCCCAAGCATTAAGAAATTGGCCATCCCTATTTAATTGAAACAGTGGGAGAATTTATGGAAGCAAAATTTAATTCTCCTAGCTGATAATTGAAAGATTAACTTCTGGAGAGAATGCCTAGAGGTTTTTAATGACCACACACGATCAGGACCTTGGTTTAACATCTCATGTAATATGACTAAAACAGTGCTGAGGGTAGAAAAAAGGGGGAAAAAAATGTTCCCAAACATATAGGTCTATATCATAGGAAACACAGCGTAAAGAGGTTGGTGTAATATAGCCCCCCAAAATCTGCCTGCACAAGGAATTTCTTATTGATTAGCAATTTATACTGGCATCAGTGTGAAAGAATCCAGGAAAAACAGAGCTGCTACAGTATGTTTTAAATCAAAACAAAACAAAAAATCCCACAAAACGCCCACATGCTCTTGTTTTCATTAAGCCAAGTGCCAGTGGCTTCTGCAGACCTCAACCAAGATCATTAACGTCCTGAGCTGGACTACCTTTATGGGACCACCATATGAGACTCTTGTATTCACTCTCCACAATAAATTTAAGTTCTGTTTCCAATTCATGGTAACCTCTTGCCTCCCCAAAAACACTCATGAAAAATACACGCTGGCACTGAAGGGAGAACATGGCCCTTCCCACTGAACATGATACCAAAGGGCAAGGGAAGGATGAAAGTCCAGTGGGCTGTGTGGTGGGGCCACTGCTTCAGGGGCCAAACTGCATCCTGTGGCCCAAGGTAGTTCAGGAATGTCAGTGGGGCTGTATCATCACAGAGCTGTACAACTTGTTCAGGTTGTTTTGAATGAGACCTTGTTAAATCCTACTGTAACACAAAACTCCTCAGCAGCTTTAGCCAAGAACAGCCCATGGAAATCTACCTTTTTTTGCTGCTGCTATGAAGCTACTCTGCTCTAAGTTGGAGGCACAGCAACAGTGAGAAGAACACGGGGTAAAAGCAGAAGGCATCAGCCTGCAGGACTGTCATAACACTAAGCTCACTTGAAAAAACAACTGAGCGAGACAGCTGCTAAGATATCTAAGAATGCTGATGCTCTGAGAAGGGGAGTGAGACGTGGGTCATTTGTAAAAATAGCAGAAGCCCTGTCTGTAACTTCAGCAGCGTTCAACTTTTGTATTTAAAGGGTCCTTAGAGGCTGCAGCTTTCATGCACGTAGCCCAGCTCCCCGGGAGCATGGGAAAATTGGCCCATTGTGTGGGAAGACCTTGAAAGGGAAAGCAGCTCGCGGGAGGACAGAGCAGGGCACAGCAGAGCCCAGCTTGGGAGTGCAGAGCGGGAGAGAACAACCACGCACCTACCCAGCACACACACAGCCCTTACGCTCTGCCTGATCTCCACAACCCAAGCCCAAGCTGGGAGCCACTGCTCACTTTGATTCTTCTCTCTACCTCCACCCCTTTTTCTTTCTTTCTTTCTTTCTTTCTTTCTTTCTTTCTTTCTTTCTTTCTTTCTTTCTCTCTTTCTCTCTTTCTCTCTTTCTCTCTTTCTCTCTTTCTCTCTTTCTCTCTTTCTTTCTTTCTTTCTTTCTTTCTTTCTTTCTTTCTTTCTTTCTTTCTTTCTTTCTTTTTAAGCTATTGTTTTGTCTTCAATTACCTCCTCCTTTGTAAAGAGGAAAAGAAAAATCAGCAAAGTTCTGGGCACGCGTGTGCATGTCTCACAGGCAGCCCCAGCACAGCGAGCTGTCCGGCCCGGCCTCTGTCTTTCCGTTCCCGGTGAGGATTTGATAAATATTTGGGAGGCAGCACGGGGCGGGGGGCTGCGGGCGGGAGGCTAGATAACTTTTGGGCCCTCACCACACACAGTTTTGAAAGCCTGGTTTTCATTAGCATCGCCTAGCAACCGGCTCATCTGCTGCAAATCTCATCACGCCCCAGCAAAGCATCCACGGCACGCTAATCTTTTCATTTAATAGAAAAGCTGCTGTAATCTTTCTTCCTTTTCCTTTCTAAAAGAGCAGACAATAATAATAATAACGATAAAAAAAGGGCTGCGGCCCTGCTCCTCCCGCTCCCCTCGCTGTCGCGCTGCGGTTCCCAGACTGCCCTGATGTGTGTGTCCTGGCTGACACGCACCAGCTGCAGCGGCCAGCCTGCGCTGCTTTCTGCTTTTTGTGTCAGGCGTGTTGGCAAAGGTGGGAGGAGGAGGAGTGTTGTTCTGGCTCTCTGCTGAGAAAGGAAGGAGGAAGGCAGGGATACAGCGCTCTGAGTCAGAATGGCTTAAGCGCAATCTCTGGCTTCGGAGCCTGTAACCAAAGCCTCCCCAGCAGGCAGGAGAGAACTGGTTTTTTCTGGTGTGCACATGCACGCGTCTGCATGTTTCTATGTGTGTGCACAAGCCCAGGCCCTGGCTATCCACGGGAGGAGAGCGAGCTTGCCCTGCAGCCGGCAAGTGAGGTCCGAGCAGCTGTGTGGGGAGCCCTGCTCTGGAATCTCCCCGGGCTCTGCCTGTCCTTTCACTCTGAAAATATCACGCCCAAGGGTAGGGGAAGTGGTTTGGACAAAATAAGATTCGACCTGAGCATCTGCCCAGAACTGAAATCAGGCGTCTGTCTCCCAGAATTTCTGGCTTTCAATAAAGCTCAGATAATTTCTCTTGCCACCTGCCCATCTTCAAGCGTGTCTGCACTTTACGGGTCCACCCGGCACCACTCAGCTGTCATGGAACAAGCCATGCATTCAGCTTCTGAGCTGCTAAGAAGCCCAAATCTGCAAACCTGCAGAAAAGCACATTTTCTGCTCTTCAGCCCCATTTTTACAGATAAGCACTCCAGTAAGCAAGGTCTGTTCTACCCTGCCATTGCTCTTTCCCCAGTCTCTTCCCCTTTTTCCAGTCTCCGTATTTCTTCTCCCTTTTTTATCATTTCAAGTATGGCTTCTCCACTCCGCTCATGAAAAAGAGAAGTCCTTGAAAGGGGACAGTGGGGGTCATTCCCACCTTATTCCCTGCTCCTCCAGCCTGTGAACATGACCAGGATGCACCTCCCACTGCCCCACGTGTAACAGGGACACCGGCTCCTTGACCAAGAAGGACATTTCCTTTTCCCCTCTCCAGCATAATGCTGGAAGCATTCCCATTAATGAGGTGCTATAGAGATATCTGTAAGGCCCTAAAAGCAGTGATTAAGTCACATGGGGCAATAATGTCACTATCATACTTATGGAAATGACAACAGGGCCACTGTGTCACAGATCAGGTAAAGATACTCTGAATTTCCTAAGAAATCCAGATTAAAACTGGAGTGAGATGAAGCCCAGGAAGCAATTAATGTTATGTAAAGTTGGAAAATGTACTGATACTGTGGATGATGTCACATTACTTTAAGTCCTTAAGTGATATCAGGGTGAATGATTTATGTTCATCCCTACTCTTACCAATGCCTCCCATATAGCCTCAGTAACAGAGCTTCAGAGAGCCCAGCCAAAAGGACGGCTGTAGGGCCAGGGAAAAACACTGAGGAAGTTCAACCAATCTCAGCAGCATCCTCTGGCAACCACTTCAAAAGGTTTCATGGAGCAAAGCACCCACAAGCAGATGAAATGAGCCCCTTCATGCACCATTTGCTGCACTTGACAGAGAAGAATTGCCAGGTTCCAAAAAACACAGCCACCTTCTCTGCCTTCACTTCTGAACAGCCTTGGTGCTACCAGCTTCAGCACTGTGCTGCACACTTTCAGAGCCATCAATCAGGTGAAAGCCCTGCTCCCTGTGCACACACTGGGCTTGGAACCATTATGGGCTGGCTCTGCTCCCACAGCCAGCTGGAGACAGAGGTGCTTCAAATGTGTTCTATGGGAAAGGAAATACAAACCCCACCTTCACTGGTTTTTAATTAAAAAAAATCTCAAGCCTCATTGGTTTTCAGGAAAACATGGAGTTGGCTCATGTTTAAAGTGACAGTATGGAAATAAAATTAGTATTTTAACAAATTCCCTTCCCTCTGTTGCTAAGAGCTCTAACAAAAGGGCTGCTCGTTGCAAAAGTAAGGCTTTCTGATCACTGGAAGGCAGGTATTTTGGACTCAAAGAATGAATTTGTGAATTACCTCCACTTGCTAGGGACTTGCGCCTATCTTTTTACAGTCTTGCATTTCTTTGAAATCAATTCTGAGCCATTTGAGAGACAGTGAGCTCTGTGAGGCTGGATAAGAAGAAACAGATAGCAAAGTAATTGCACCAGATGGCAGAGAGCAGCAAGTGAGGAATTGAATGCCACTTACCCAAATGGTCCATCATTTGCTGACAACTATCATCACTATAGAGACAGAAGAGGATACATACTTGGGAATGGAAAATAAACTGGGACAGAGGCAAGGTGCCTTAGTTAGGGTGATACACAGGCAAACTGTGATAATTACAATTTTTCTGCAGCATCCCTGAGAATAGAAATTAAATACGTGACAAGTCTCAGTTTAGTTTCTAATCCACCAGTCTAGCTGACCCTTGCTGGCAGAATGAGTGGAGAAGCAAGAAATGGAATGAACATCCTTCAAGACCTCAGAAGGTAGGAAAGGACTTAAAGATTATAAAGCATGCTACTTTTTATTTCTGTCAAAACTAAGGTAAGGAAACATGACTGCATTAAGATGTGTGGATATAGCTTTCCCTCAGCCTCAACCAGAGAAAACCAAAGAGAAGTAGTGAATTATCTGCAAAGCTCTGTGTCCAGGAAACAATAGATCCTTATATGTATCAATTTTATAAAAAACAAATAGTAACAGCTTAGCTGTCAAATTTATTCTGCTTGGTAGTGGTCATGTTTTTGCAGAATAAGTAAAGTGGCAGGTCCCCATGAACACTGCACAGCAGATATTCACAGTGTTGGACAAGGTTGAGAGATGCAGGCTTTCCTTGTGTTCTGCAGTTCAAGGAGAGGAAAGTTTATCGTACTGGTGGAATACTAGCTGAGGGAAAGAAGTGTGAAGGCAGTTAAATAAGGTTACACAGGTGCTGCTACTTCAGACTGTGGAAAAGAAATAAATTGTAATACATGTGAAAGAAAATAATCTTTCTAACGTTTGAGTCTTCATACTGTGGGGATAAAACCACAAGCCTGCTGTAGGAGAGCTGCCCTTCTCCAGCCAGCCAGACATCACACTGACATTCTTCAGTGACTTGTGGTTTGGAGAGACGGCCATATGCAAAACTGAGGTCTGCACAGTTCTTAGAACTAGAAACTATTTGTGTATGTTCTGGTAAACTTTGAGATGCAATCAAGCCAAAGAAAATTTTACAGGCTAATAGATCTCCATCTCATGATAAATGTTATAGTCTCCTAAGAAGGTTTTATCATTTTGGGCCACTCCTTACCCCTTGCAAATCAAGAGAGTTTCCAGTTTTTTAGTGGGAAGATGAGAAGGGTTGATACACTGCCAGTATCAAAACAGAGTATTTCAGAATAGCCGGAATTTGAAGCAAGTAAGAGTTCTGTGATTACTAGAAATAGGTCAAACCCCAGTTACATATGCAAGTACCACAAAAGTTTAAAGAAACTTACAGAAAGAAGTAAATGCAGTTATTGATGAAATAAAAAAATACCCTCATCTTAGACTAAGCTGTACTGAGGAAGCAGATACCATTTTACCAAAGAGGTTTTTAAAATTTAAACTATTGTATTGGTAAAATTATTGCCTTATGGCTTACCAAAAGTCCTTACTCTGGACTGAACTACTGAATTGCTTTTGCTTTTATGTTTTTAAAGAATTCATAAAGGCGATGCCCATAATGTTTTCACTGAATGGACCTATCAGTGAAAAGTCATCAGGAGCTGGCCTTGTTGCTGTACAAGGCATTTTCAAAAGAACTGGCTTTATTATCTTTCAGTTGTGTTAGATGGACAAAAACCTAAAGCCAAAATACCAGATTTCGGTTTATTGTAATAATTTCAAATGGTAAATCGTCTTACTCCCCAGCATTCCACCACAAAAAAATGCTGATATTTAACTGCTTGCCCGAATATCAGCTATACTGTTAAAGGCAAGAGAGGAAGCAAGTATCTTGTCAGCCAATTGTTATGTAACAGTGAAAGGTGTGATTTAAAAGCCCAAGTGTAAACTTAAAGTCTGGAGACGAGTCCCTTTAAACTGTATCTCCCTATGTGGTTCTCTTCCTTATCCCACCCCAATCTTAAACATCCTCACAGCTGTCTCTCCTACATTCTTCTGCTCAACTCTTTCCTGGCCAATCACTGTTGTGGTTGCACTCCTTGCTGCTTTCCATTCTTGCTCCTTCAGGAGTACCATGGATTGAAGGATACAACTTAACTTCCATTTCCCAAATACCACCTTTCTGTGACACAACAGTTCCTAAAGGCTAGAAAAAAGAATTTCAAAAGATGATAGATTTACCTTGATCTGGAGCATACTTAGAATATCACTCTCTGGATAAATTTTCAGTTAAAATAAAAATCCTTCCCCCTTTTTTCCTCTTAATGTTCCTTTCATCCATCAGTAAAATGCAATCTCTACTCCAAAAATGGAGGCAATACAGCTTTAAAAAAAAAAAACTAAAAATTGAGAGTTGTTTTTAATCATTGATAAATCAACAACATTTTTCCTGACAGTACTTGAAACTATTAAACTTTCTGAAGAAACTTGCCATCAAAACCATCCATAAGTAAGTCCCTTATATAAACATTTCTGGCCCAAATGCTATGATAATTGAGAATTAATTGAAAACAAGATTCTGTAGTGGAATGCAGGAGACAACTGTGGTGACCTGAGTAGCTATGCCTGCCTTTCCATCAGCTATGCAGGGACACCAACTCCAAATGACAAAACAAGCAAACATGTCCAAACCAACCTTAAATTCCTTAACTTAGGGACACTACAATCTATCCAGATGCTCCCAGTTGCCTGGATGACAGGGGCAATTCCATGTCTGTATGTGCGCTAATCTTAACTCATGGGTACCCTCTGGAGGTCACTGCCTGGGCTTTCGTGTGATGCCTTCGTGGTAAATAAATCACTTTTCTGCAAGTGTAGTGATATATACTTTCATGCTTACAAACACAGTTTTCTGTTAATGCCTCAGCACCCTTGCACCCTTCTTTTGCCAGCAATTACTCAAAAAATGGCAAAAACGTTGCAAAATTAAACTAGGATTGCCTGATGTAAACTTTCTCATTCTGTTCTACCTGAAAATTAGTTTAGAGATGATAAAAAGCAAAAAGCCTAAGAATATTAGGATCAGAAGCACTCTAACTGCAAAACACACTTCATGGATGAGCAGCAGCATAAGTTTCTCTTATCTGCCAGTCTGTGGTGACTGAATCAGATTGAGAAAAGCTACAGACAAGATCTCTGGCTTCCAACCACTCAGTTAGGGACTCTGCTGACATCAAAGCCAGAGTTCCTGTCCTGACCTCTAGTTAATCACAAGGGGACCCCCGATTCTTTTCAGAAAGACAAAAGATGAGTTGTAGGAGCTTAGCTCTAGGTCTGCTTTGCAGTCTTCTGCATCCACATAAAGCAAGAATTCCTTGTGGTGAAGCCACCAAGATGGCCAACAACTTTCTGCTGGTTGGGGAGAGAAACAGGCTACAGCAAACAAAGGTCTATCAACTGTTCCAAAAGCCAAATACCTTCATGCTGTTAGTTTCCTGTTGTTATTTGTTAAAGTAGGCCCAGCCTTGCAGAAAACAATGCCTAATGTAAGTTGCAGGCTTGTATCATCCCCATGAAATCAAACACTTCCTGATGTTAAACAATCTATACAGCTATTAACTTAGGACACTCTTTAAAAATGTTTTAAGAATATATACTGCTGTTTCTTTGTGAGGGGTTCTAGCTGCTTTGAAGAGTTATATTTGCAAGGCAGCTCAAGCAAACCCACCAAATTCAGAAACTGTGCTGAGAAGCTTAGAGGAACTGATGAACGATTATCTAAAGATGCAGTTCCACAACACTTTCCACCAGTCCTAGCTGAATGCTCTAAAAAAAATCTCACAGGATTGTTTTTCAGCTGTCTTGAGCCAGTTCCTGCAATTATTCAGGTCAGGAAAGTACCAGTGCCAGTACAAGAGGAGAAGGGAGCACACAGCTGGGAGCTGAACAAGGAGCAAAATGTTTGGGTTAAACTCTAGCAAAACACAGGAAGAAACAATTGGATTCACTTTGGAAATCTACTGAATTTAGCCCATGAGCTCCTATGTTTTCACTCCTTAATGCTAAAACACTTTTTCAGATATTTATAAGAGATCTTCCCTGGTTTCAACAGAGGCAAATGGGCCCTGCTCTGCTCATTTCCACTGAAGGCAGTGGAAAGATATTCTGCAGCTTTGGGGCAGCTATGGCAACTAGGGCAAAAAACAAATGAGTAGTAAAACTAAAATACAGCCACACAAAGGTACTCCAGAATTACAATTACAGAGAGCAAACTACTGTGAGAGAAATGGCAAATGAAGTCACTTTGGATTCAGCCTGAAAACTTCTCTGCTGAATACTCTGCACTAACTGGAAAATGGAAATGATTTACCGTAGACAAATTTCCTGGCATGTGACAGATTGAACACTGGCACTGTGTTGGATACAAGCTGATGCTCCTTGACTCATAAGTTAAATAAGCTTTCCATTCTGTAGGAACTGGTAAGCTGTGTATAAGCTGGTTGAAGGCAACCTGGCCTGTATGTCATTGAGGCTATAGCCTAGCCTGAGCTGTGACTGTCCTCCAGCTGCTGGGACTGATCTTGTTTACATCTGGTAATTGCACTGTTTTAAGTAAATGGACAGTTTGTATCCAATATACTTAAACTATTGTAAACGCTTGTGTAAGCACTACATGAAATTCAGCTTAAGCATGGGTGTGGCATGAGTTTCACTAAATCTGCTAAACTGATTTAAATTAAACTGGTGGGATTTCTATGTGTTAACAAATCCTTTGCAACTCCAGGAGGGCAAATTCTGCCATTACATACATATTCATGCAGGAGAAAACATGCACACGGCAAGAGTAAATCACATAAGAATTTGGCTCTGCACTAAGCCTAGACCAACTTTTAGATGGTAACAGATCCCAAGTGCCAAATAACAGCAAACCTTTTGTTTCTTTACACACTATCTCACGTGGGGAATATGAAGTTTTCCATTCTCACCATCCTTTTGCCTATTTTCCTCAGGCTCAGGGACAAGCTTTGTGAAGAACTGCGAGAACCTTGGTCTCCCAGTACTTCAAAGGGTAGAGGTCTTGCAATGCTCAGTATCCTGCTGGCTCCAAAGAATGGAGCAGAGCTGGCTTTAGGCACAGGGGGAGGAGAAAGGAAGCATTTGTAGGCCTGAATACAAGCAGCACATACAGTAGGTCTGATTCTTGTCCTACCAGCCTTGACGCAATGTGTCCCTTTCCTCCAGCTACTTGAGATAAACAGGAAAGAAAAAAAAATCAGTGCTGGAAAAAATACAAACCAGTTGGGAAAGAAAACGTTATTGTCAAGTGTTTTAATGGCCATTTCAAACAATAGTAAGTACAGTATGTCACATGAAAAACAGGGCTATTGCTGTGATAGCCAATCATACAAAAACTAGAAAAAAGAGAGTTTTAAACACTCACACTACAGTAAAAATAGTAAATGATTACCAAAAAAAAAAAAAAAATGCATGAAGTCTCTGCAAGGAGCTTACGAGTAACAAAGCCAGCAGAATAGTAATATTCTTGCACCCATTTTTCTGACCGGAAATGTATTTTACAAATAGTTTGAGCAGTTCACTCAACAACCTTGTAGTGGACCTGAACTACTGCCTAGTAAAGTTTTGAACCGTACTACCTTCCTCTAACCATTAAACCATACCAAGATGAATTCTTCTGTTAATGCCTTTGAACCCCAAAACAGGTGAAAGCTGGTTATAGAGTGGAAGTAATCTGTTTTGGCATTTGGTGCTACTTCCAGGAGCAAAGTCAACTTTCTGGTGTGAATGTGGGAGAGTTAATACTACTGAAAGGGCTCATTCTGCAGTTGAAGACTATAAAATATATTCTTTCATAATGATGTTTGTACCTCTGGTGCAGAAATCCCTACTGGAAATACAGATAGGCAATGAGTGCAGACTTTCTCACTTTATAAATTTTGCATTTATAAATTTTGTTTATAAATATACTGGACATAGTAATCTAAATCAGTAATGAAGGACATAGCTTCATATAAACCAGAGCAACTCAGTGACACAATGAGGAAATCTGCTTGCATTTCAATTTCATCTTTTATTAGTGTGCTTTTACCATTTGTAGCATGGACATGAGGGAATTTGAAGAGACCCATTTATCTCTTTAGTTAATTTAACAGATATTTTTTACGTCATGCAGCATGATGCACTGTCAAAAATAATTAACAGAAATATGGAAAATGATGTATTCCAAACACTTCGCAAGTGCTAACTATTTATCCCCCAGATTTTCACACAAGATTTCAGAATTATTAACTACTGGTTGAAAGGTCTGACCCATGCTTATTATCCACTGTCACTCAACAAGTGCAGAGTTGAATGAATGTTAGAACTAAGGCATTCCTGGTGTCCATCAACATCTTCTATCCATTAGACTGTACTGCTTGTTCTCATTCTAAAAGAGTTACTTGTGTTTAAGGATGGATGACTATTTTTATCTGATTTACCCACTAAGAAACCCTCTATTCAGTGAACTATATGAAGCAGGCTTCCATTGCAATTCTTAGAGAATGTTTCCAAATAAAGAACCGCTCTTATTAACAGTACCATTAAATGAGCCTCCTGAAGTGTTACAGATAGACTGTACCATACAAAGAGTACTCTCCCAACCAGTCCAACCATAGAAGAATCTACACCACTTTGAAGCAAAGCACAGAAAGCTGCTCCCAGGACAATGCTGGAGGATCAGACACGGTGCTGCTGACACAAAGCATACACTGATGCCAGGATGTGGTCCTGGTTTTCCACTCTTGCAGTGTGGAGAACCACTACATCTGCAGCTGCTGTACCTGTCACAGGCATGCTCTGCAACTGCCCAGGGTTGTTTGTTTCTCTGTCAATTCAAAAGTCAGGAGGCAAGCAACACTCCTATTTTCCTTCCACTCTACAGCCAGTTGGGTTTGTGCTGGATTTCTTGGCTCTCTCCATACAGCAGGGCATGACAGCTGGATTTCTGTACTTGCTGTCTCTTGCTGAGATTTCTCTCTTGTACCTCTGACTCCACTTCTCCTTTCTTTCCCCTCTTTCCTTAATCTAGCTGACAGCACTACTGTTTTGGGCTGTGCCCTTTGGCGAGTCAGCCCAGCTCCCAATGGGAAGCCCCATGCTCTGCAATACAGGTCAAGTTAGTTAGCAAGTCCATGAACTAAGCATTCTCTTTGAAAACTATTTGAAAAAAAGAACTTGTTCACCAGAGAACAAAAGAAAAGAAAGATTTATAACTCCTAACAGAAACCATTTGATAAACATAAAGCAGGGAATGTATTGGTATCGTCAATCCAGGCTCAGGAGAGCCAAGAACAAGAACACCAGCTTGCATGTCTTACTCAGGCTTCTCTTTCTGTTAATGAAATGGTTTTTGCAAGAGAAGTGTTATATTGTCATTACAAAAAACAAAAACACAACAACAAACCCAAAAACAACAAAAAAGAAAACAAACCCAAAATAATTCCATAAACATCCAGCATTCTCTTTTATGCAGCTGAGCACCTTCCTCTCACAATCTTGATTAAAAGCACAGACTGACTCCACACTAAATACTGCTGCCATTATAAATCAGCCAGCAGGAAGAAAAGAGATGATTTCCTGGATGTTCTTTATTAATTGCTTCAAACTAAAGTTATACACTAAAATGTCCTCTATTGATTTTTTTAAAATAATATTAATAAACAAAAACAAAAAACCAAGCAACAATGACAACAGAAACCAAAGACCATTATAGGAACTTTTGCTTCTTCTCTCTTGAAAATAACACGACCCATTGCCCATTTCTTAGGCCAGATTTCAATCCACTCCAGCCAGCTGTCAGGAAACCACAGAAGGTGCTTGAAAGAGCACAAGAAATGGCTGGTTCTAATCTGAAGGAAAAAAAAAAGTTGAGGAACAAGGCAGCTACTTGTGGCAGAATGTTATTTTTTCTTCAGTCTCTGCCTGCATATTTTCACAACATGTGTACTCTGTTACCCCGTCACTTCCCTCTTTTCCTTGGGTAAATATCTCTGCTTTGGAATAAAAGAAGGCCCAGGGGTGCTACTTGTAAGGACTGCACTCGCCTTGATATGTTGTTTTTGAACTGAACACATACAATGGCCACATTTCAAACTTGGACCTTTGCCATCATAGATGTTGCTTTTAGTTTAACCTTCTCAGATGATGGGAGGGGGGAGGCTGGAGGTAAGGAAGAGGCTGTGAGTGGGGTCACACACTCCATCCCTTACCAGATGTGTGATCTCATGGGAGCTGAGCATGATGGCCCACACAAACCCCTGCAAGCACACAGCATAATGGAAAGAGAGGGGAATGCGATCTGTCTCATTTCAAGTACCAAGAGCTTGCAAAATCAAACACAAGAACCCAGAAAGAAATGGATGATTAGGCCATATTCTCATCAAGCTGCTTAGATAAAAATGAAATGAAACAAAAAGTGGAATGAATACTTTATTTTGTAAGGAAATAATTTGTTTACCATTTATTGGTAGGAAGGGAATCAACTCAAATGAGGTCTTTCCCATCTTCTCCCCATAAACTGCACGCCCTGTTACATGCACTGCACAGTAACTCTGTTTCCTCTGTGTAATGTGGCCTGCCATTTGCAACCCAACAGATGGAACAGACTAGATTAGACATCTGACCTGTAGAAGAGTTAGATATAGAACTGGGACCTAGGAAATTTTGGATTAAACTGGCTCAAGTACCATCTCACACCCAAATACTAACCCAGTTTATGACCAGGTAAGACACACAGTTCAGCATCACTGTCACGTGTTACATGGCAATGGAACAATAGGTAGGGGAAGAACATAAATTGGCAATGGGCTCACTCTGTGCAGGCGCATTTCAAACTACCTCCAAGTGGTATGCAGATAAAGCCCCGCCTCCTGAAAGTTGCCACGTGTGTGTTGAGCAACGCAGTGCTGGGGATGGCTACCAGTGGAGCTGGGGGTGGTATTGAAGCAAATGAATTTGGGAACAAAACAAATAATTGAGCAGTTCTTGGAAGGTGTTTGGAAAGTTCAGAAGGTGTTGAGAACTCTCTGCAGAGTATTAATTCTCGCTTTGCAAAATACCAGGGAACATGTACTTTACATGCATGTGCCTACTTAGATATATAATATATCCAACAGATCACCCAAAGAGTAGTATTTAAACGCTTGGTCTTTGTTAACTAGCTATTCCTCCCTGATCTTTCCAATTATACTAATCTGATCCCTTATTCTTCCAAAAACAATGCAGATACCAAGATCTTCTCTTTCCCGTAATTACATTATCATTTCTTTCCTTGAATGGACCCTTTTTATTCATTCTTTTCTCCCTGGCCTCCTTCACTTCTTTCACCAGCCCTACCTTTTTTTTCCCTCCCTACTAATTGACTCACCACAGGGACATCCCACCTTCAGCTACACACTCTGAGGAGTAACCAACCTCTTGTAGAGATATGGGTAACTACAAACCACATGGCTGAACATTCTTTTTGTGATGACACAACAGTGCCATTCTCTTTTTTCTGGCAAATCTCACCCAAAGGACCACTTCTCCCTCAATCCGATCAAGTAATCAGCCAGCATGCAATGGAAAAGATGGGGCAGATGATATTTCTTTATCTGTTATAAGTATGCTTTCATAACATAAGTGTTAGCTAGCAGTAAATTTGCAATAACTATTAAAGCTCCTTGAAAACTATTTTGGCACACTGTGTTTCTCATGTCACACACATTTAAGTCCCTTTCCAAACAGCCCACCTCATCTGGAGCCCGAGCAGTGATCCATTGCTGAGGAGGGAGAAGGTGCTGTTAGAGAAATGCTATAAATGGGCATATGCTAGGTCAAGCACTAGCACGTGTTATGTGTGCGCAGACTGAACCAGTCCCTTGCGTAGTCCTGAGACAGGGGGAATTAAAATCATATTTATCATCTGCTTTTTGCAGTAAAGAGGGATTTAGCCAGTATGGTATTGTAAACCCAGTTTTTGTGCATCAAAACAGAACTAAAAATAGAAAACTCCACTGTTCAGTTGTTTTAGAAAATATAAAATAATCAACATTTTTCTTGATGCTCTCTCAGAAGAGCTATAGTAACAGCATAACCTATAATTGGGAATCTAGCAAGCTCTAGGGAGTTTTACGGCCCAGAATCCTGCAAGTCAAAAATAGTTCCACAATAGAATGCGTGCTACAGAAACTGTGGATTTGTTTACACACATAGAAACACTGTGAAAACTTCAAGAGAGGTTAGGAATATAATAAACTTAAATCTCTGTAGCTTCTTTACTAACCAACAGAACAACTAGATTATTATTGTCAATTTCAGGTTCTTATCCACTACTAAGATGCAAGCAGCTCAGGAGTAAAACACAGCAGCCCTTCACAAGAGCCTAGCAGAGCTATGCAACAGCAAAAACTATATAAAGAATACTAATAATATTACAGGAGGAGAATTTAGGCTGCACATGTGGTAAATGGAATTCAGATGCATTTTGGTGTGGAAAGACTAAGACATTTTTCACCTATAGCATATGTAGTATGCTCTCAGTGCTGTAAGAGCCAGAATGTCTAAGATTAAAAAAAGAAAAGAAGCCTGTTGTTATTTTTCCATTGCAGTTAGCTCTGGTGATAAAGTTACCAGGACAGGTTGGCTGGGCCAGGGCAGCTATCCTTGAGTCATCCAGACTTCAGAGGCTCCCTGCTGCCCTTTGGGGCACATCACACTGTCCTGCTCTGTGACAAACAGCTGCTTTTCTCCGTGCATGCCACTGGAACCTTGCTGTTCCTCTGGGCACCATCAGGAAAAGAAAAGCAGTGCTATGGAAGGATGCAGAATGCCACCCAGAGCACCGGTAGTTCAGTGAGTGCATGCTGGCACCCTCCAGCACATACCAGACATCTCATCAGGTGATGTGACAGCAGAACCAAGGCTCCCCAAGCCCTGCTGCCGGGCAGGCCAGGAGCCGGGTGCAGCCCTTGCAGCCCTAACCTCACAGGAGGAGGCTCAACTTAAGAGGATCCATAAGAAATAAAAAGGTGTACACCTGCCAAATCATAACAGCATTTAACATAATACTAGCGATGGTCTGTGGGCTAGGAAATAGAGGAACATAGAATCATAGAATGGCTTGGGTTGGAAGGGACCTCAAGATCATCAAGTTTCAATCCCCCTGCTACAGGCAGGGCCACCAACATCCAGATCTGGTACTAGACCAGAATTCCGAGGGCCCCATCCAACCTGGCTTGAACATCTCCAGGGACGGAGCATCCACAGCCTCTTTCAACATGAGAGACAACTAATACAGGTGATGTCAAGGCCTGATACTTCAGATAAAATGGCACAGGCCCTGCTGCTGCATGTGTCAGGCAGAAATAGGGGACTCTTGTACACAGCTCCTACTTGTCTGCTTTCCTCTCTTTTGGCATTTTTTAAACTTGAATAATGTAACCCCACAAAGTTGCAGATCTCCAGAGTCATCTAACGAACCCCTGGCATCTATTGCTGCTTACCAGGGGCCACAAGATTTCAAGACATAAAAGCTGAAATACCATCCAGCAGGTCTCTTACTAACATCTTTATGCATCCATACTGAGCTGTATTTTCACATCATTCCCTTCCACTCTCCTTCGATTGGATAAGGATACAGGGGAGAAAAAAAAAGCCTATGAAGACTGATGACCAGGGAATCCTCATAAATTCACTTCCCGTTGGTCTGACAAGGAAGCCCCCTGGGAAGCTGGGAGGGGGAGCCTCCTCACAACAGTCTGATTATTAAAGCCACTTCCCTCGTGAAATACGCTAACCTCACAGAGCCAACTATCATAACAATATGAAAGCATCATAATAGCTTGAGCACTGTAAATTACTTTTGTAACTTGGGACACGTGGGGCACACTTTTGACACGCTGATTCCTGGTGATGCTGTTTGCATGTTCGCATCACTTGAGAATTATCCTAAGTCTGAAAGATTCATGTGCTGTACAAATTCAATTTCGCAATAGAAATGTGATTCTCCAGACATCAAATTTCAGGCAGTTACTGCATCCATCATAATTTTAGCAAGCAAGCCTTATCACTGCTCCAAGTTGCATCCCATTCCTTAGGAACATACTGCATATTATCTGGTAGAGTCCTACCCAGCATTTCCAAAATCTTCTAGAAATAAGCTGCATAATTTTCTTTTTCTTCAGGGTTTGCCATCTACAGGAATTCAGAACTGATGACACTTCTGTCAAGTTCCAGCTTTGCCTTTCACAGTTCTGTCTTGGATCATTTTGCAGTTTTCAGGCATATATATACATATTTTTCACCTATCCAGCTACCTATCCAGGGAAGGTATCTGATGTTATCTGAGGTGGTACTGTCTCCTGCTCTTTTTTTTTTTCCTTTCAGTCTCCTGAAGTTTCTCAGGAAGCACTTCAGCATGCAAGTACACAAAGCTATCCTCACACTTTTCCATCTCCTACCCCTAAAAAAGAAATTGCACTTAAAAACAAGTTTTAGTTCAACTGTATCCTCGAAACTCCAAACTCTATGAAACTAGAATGAACTAGTGTAAATCAAGCAGCACTCCTACCACTTAGACCCGCCCTGCAACCCTTTCCAATCAGGGAATCTAAAATTACCATATTTACAGCATCTGCAGCGGAGCCAAGTACAAAACAAGATGAATAGCTGTGACGCACGAGGCAGAGTGTGGAAGTATGCAGCTGGGCCTGCAAACAATATAGGCACCCGGCACTGAAGTCCATCTAATGCTTTTCACAGACCAGAGTGACTAAAAGGGGAAGGGGGGAGGGAGGAGGAGAGAAATTCCAGGAAGATGAGTGAAAACACAGCAGAAATCCCAGGCTGCTTCACTAATGGGTAATTGAAATGACTCACAAAAGGTCTAGTAGGGAATTCAATTAATTAGGGACGTGACTGCACCGAGGGGAGGAGGGAAAGAAAAGAATGCTGGCGATACAAGAAAATCACTCCTCTCCATTCACTTAAAAAAGGACCTGGAAGAAAACCTCAAGGGAGGAAAAAAACCAAGTTTTTCAAGGCAGGGCCTCTATCCCCTTCTTACACATAGCAAAAGGCCACGGTAGAACTTTCTGAGCTTCAGAGGAGGAGAAAAGGACAAATATGAATATCCTCATTCCACCCCTCCTTCTCTTTCTAATGAAAGAAAGGAAAATAATAAAATCTGGTATATTAGTTATGTCTGGCAACTGGTAACAAGAAATTATGAGGACAAAAAACTGGAATGATGCAAGATAGTTTGATACAATGCTGCTAATAGCAGCTGTCAAATCATAACACTGTTTACTCCTGCTGATGAGGAGAGGGCAATAGGAAGCAGTGGGAAGAGGAATAAATGAGAAAAAATGTGATGCAGGAAAGTGGAGAGAAATGAGAACAGGGCCAGGCAGACGAACTGGAATTAACAAAAACAAGGAGAAAAAAAGGGGGAAAGTGTGAACGGAGGGAAGATGAAGGGATATGAGGAAGGGAATGGATGAGAGAAATGGGAGAGGGAAAGGCTGTATAGGAGGAGCAGAGGAAATATGGAAAGAATCAGAGGAAGAACGAGGAATTTCACAATCAGCCAGCATTTCAAACTTGCTCTAATGGGTGCATGGGGACAGAAGTGTTGATTCAGCAACCATCTATTGACAAATACTGCTTCTAACCAAGCCTGTGAGTCCGAATTTACACTAGTGCTCATTTAGAAATCTCCAAGAATGTGCAACCTAAACTTTCAGGCCCACAGCTAATCATTACGGGTAGTGGAACAACTGGGCTAGATCTAATGACTGGGGGCAAGTGTTGACTCATGGGACTGAAAATGTGATCTGCAACCGTTTAGGACAAAGTTACCATAGCTTGAAACATAGCTCTTGTTAATTCTGACTCCCAGCTATTGCTGGCAGGCCGGCCGTTCAATTGCTTTATACAAAAGAACCTCATGGTCATTGTTCACCTTCATGAATCATGATGAGATCTAACAAAAAGTACTTCTTAGGCCCTATCTGGTTCAGCTCTGAATGCCCTCTAAAGGTTTAGATATGCTCTCACGCTCAAGGATCAAGATACTATCGCTGTGAAAGGTTGGCAAAGTCTGTAGTATGCTGCATGTTTGGGCAATTATCTGAGTATTTCTGTTCCCAGGCTGTCAATCTAACATCTGAGCAAGGAAACATATAATAATAATACTCCATCAGTGACCAATAATGTCAGCTTCACTGTCAAATGTTTCAGAAAAGATTTTTTATAAGCTTTATTTACTGCAGAGCAACGAAGATATGACAAAGAAACAATTACTATGTAGTCACGATGTATCAGATCACGATGAAAAATGCAGTATTTAGGCAACAAAAACCGTGTTACAAGTATCTTTTTACCAGTCTGTAAATATGTTTTTGTCCAGAAAGATTCCACTAATGTAACTATATCTAGTTTTTCACAATGTCTAAATTAGATTCATGCAAAATGTACAAAAATTCCTAGCTGATGCTGAATCTACCTTCCAGCAGTGACATGCTGGAATCATCTTCCAGAAGAGGTATAAAATTGAGATCCAAATTCCCACAGACAGTTTAAGAAAAAAAGCTCTTTTGCAAAGACATAATTGTAGGTGCTCTGAACAAATGTAAATATAGTCTCATTTCTTCCAGCTGGGCTGCTAGTTTCTATGGAAAAGGACTACAGACAGCCTGCATTCAGTGTTTAGGTGCCTATCTTGTATGACAATTGCAACAATGCAATTGTCATACAAGAATTACAATACAGCTATAAAAAGTCAGTAAAGTCAGGCAATCCCAACAGCAAATTCAAGCTGGACAGCCTATGCACCATTTGACACAGTATTTTATTCTGCTTCAAAGCTCCAATTTTTTTTCAAATTCTCTCTAACTGGTCTAATGAAACACACAGTGAAATGTGTTCAGAAGGTCATCAGTTCCAAGCCAGAGCACCTCCAAAATTTAACAGGGCCTTGGTTACATTACCAGTATTATTTTGTTCTTTTCATTGCTTTGTATCCATGAGAACTGAGGGCTAGGTTAACATGTACTTTGGGGCTGTCTGGGTTCTGTTAATCCAGGTTTCTGCTTTTTGTCCAGATCCTCTTCTCCCCCTCTTACAAAAGACTCAAAATAATAATAATAAAAAAATCTTCTCTTCCACAAAGTTAAAATAATTAAAATAAATTCCTTTTATCTCTCTAAGTGCCATCCTGTATTCAGTCAGTTGACTGCACTAAACAATTTTGCTGTATTCCACAATGTCATCTTCCCTTCCTGATCTAGTCAAAGCCTCTTGTACATATTTAATCACTCCTAGCCAGGTCTGGCTAATGAAATGCAGGGCCTTGCCCTGACCTGACCTTGCTATTTCTAGTTTGGCTCAGCACATCCTCTGCTAGCTGGTTAGGAAAAAAAAAAAAAAAAAAAAAAAAAAAAAGATGTTTCTCTCCTCTCTTGGACTTAAAGGCCCTGTTATTGGCAGGGAGTATGGTCAAGGACACTGCTGAAAACAGAATGAATGATTGTGTGCACTGATTTGCAAAACTCCTGCAAGTCCTAAAAGAACCACAACAACTTAAGCACAAAGTTTTTTTTCCCTTTTTCTCTTTGTCTGGCAAAGACTGGAGATCACTGTTCATCTATGGAGAATGGCTTATGGCTAGAAAAGTCAGTAAGAAAAATGGACTGCTCAAATTGTTTGCAGTACTCTTTCATAAAGCACTAGTATTCATTCTATGGTTCTGGGCACTTACTGCAAGTGAAGATATTGTTCTTAGTTTTCCCCTTTCGCCCTTTTTATTTGCCAGTAGTGCAATTCAAAATCTATTTTCCCTTTCTGAGTGCTCATAAAGAAGTGTGATCCCATTTACGATCACTTAGGAAACACTGGATGTTGGGTTTGCCCTTTTGTCACATGATGTTGGTTGTAGGAGTTTATCAACATGCCAATCAGAAGTCAGAAATGTTTCCAGTGTCCAACAGGACAACATTCACATGGTGATTCATATGGTCTCTTTAAGCTGAGTTTGTTTTCACACGGTTTATGATTTTGTTGGCTATGATTTTTGGTGTTGTTTGACATACTGAGTTGGTAGAGGAACCATAAATCACATTTGAACTGGGCCATATTTTTATTCTTTGCATGTACATAGTGCCTTATGTTGCAGGGCTCTGAAAATTGAAAAGGGGTCAGAGATGCTATTGACAAACAACCAATAACCAGGTACTCAGACTGTCAGAAAAATGAGGCTCAGCATCTCAATTCACCATTGTTCCTCCAGTTATGTATCAATGGAGTCATGCCTCAGAAAATGTGACAAAGATGCCTTTATGAGCCAGCAGTGTGCCCAAGTAGTCAAGAAGGCCTGGCTTGTATCAGGAATGGTATGGTGAGCAGGACTAGGGAAGTAATCCTGCCTCCGTACTCAGCACTAGTGAGGCCTCACCTCAAGTACTGTGTTCAGTTTTGTGCAGTTCAGTATAGAAAGGACATTGAGATGCTGGAGCAAGTCCAAAGAAGGGCAACAAGGCTTGCGAAAGGCTTGGAGAATATGCCCTATGAGGAGAGACTGAAGAAACTGGGGCTGTTTAGTATGGGGAAAAGGAGGCTGAGAGGAGATGTTATGGCTCTATTCCAATATCTGAGATGTGCTTACAGAGAGAGCGGGTTGGTCTCTTCTCACTGGTGAATGGACAAAGGGAAACAGCCTCAAGTTGCACCAGGGTAAGTTTAAGTTGGATATCAGGAAAAACTTCTTTACAAAAAGGGTTGTTAAGCACAGGAATAGGCTCCCCATGGAGGCAGTTGAATCGCCATCCCTGAATATGTTTAAAAACTGTCTGGATGTGGTGCTCAGGGACATGATTTAGCAGAGGGTTGTTAGAGTTACGGTAGTATGGTTAAGTTGTGGTTAGACTTGGTGATCTTTAAGATCTTCTCCAGCCTGAGTGATTCTATGATTCTAGCTTTCAAAAAATAATGCCCTATACCCCATGAGGTACTACTGTCAGCTACAGACCAGGTATACAGACCACCTTTCTAGAGGCCAGAATCATTTTAAGTCCTTACTAGCTTTTCTGTATACAGTAAAACCAACATTAAAAAATAAAAATAAAAAAAAAATTAGATCCTCATTTGTAAATACAGTCTTTTGTCAGTTCAACTAAAATAATCAGGTTCAAGTTGAAACATTTTGCTGAACAGGTGGATATTTAGACATTATTTGAAGGAAGAAATGTTAAAATCATGTTTGCAGTCGCTAAACTCAAATAATAGAGTTGCTTCATCTTCCTCCTAACTCTTATTTTTTGGTAGGTTTTCTACACAGACAACACTCTGTAATTGCATTCTATATCTCAGACTACAAACTTTTCAACCACTGATTGTTTTCATCTAAGTCTGAAAAGTGTTAGAGGTTTTCAGACATCTGTGAGATCACAGAAATTCAGTGAAAATCAATGCTGAGTTGAGAAGAGAGTTCCTGTAGATGTTACCAGATGACCTTAAATCCACAGAAGACTCCTAACTATGGCAACTGCAAGAGAATTTGTAGATACTGAGCACAAAGTACAGATCTGCACCAAGCCACACATTCTCACTCAGATGTTTGTAAGAGATTCCAAAAAAGATGGAAATTCTCTGTTTGATAGGAAAAAGTGAAAACACACAGATGTCACTGAGCTTGTGCTGCCAATCTTTTGCACCACTGTAACACCTGAGCTGAAGGCATACTTTCCTGAAAGAGGAAGCTTTACTTCCTGATTTCAGAAATGAGGGGTAACACTTGCGCCAATCACTGTAACTGTGAACAGCTGGCAAAATTAATGGGCCTTGCTGTCCTCCAGCTCTCTTTCATCCTGCCTTGACGCTTCCCTTGCACTAATGCTCATCTTGCTCCTCAGAAAGTCTGTTCACGAAGCAAAAGCAGCAAAAAGCCTGTAAGTATGAATTGAGCAGATTTCTGACCTCCAGTGGGCTTAGACAAGCACCAGAATTAATGCAGGAGTTGGCCTTCAGCTGGACAACCACTGGTGACCATAAGCTTAGAGATCAGAATTAGTAGCACCTGAAAGCTGCCTGTGATGCCTAACCTTCTGTACCCTGTGGTCCTCGCTCAGCAAAAGAGCTCCATGGAAACACACAGCAGGCACCCTGTTTAGGCCAACTCTAAGCAAGTACCAAAACGTCACAAAGCCAAAGACAAAATGAACATCTGGCCTCTTCCCTCCACTCCACCACCTTCCCAGGCAGACCTTGACTCTGCTTTGGGACCTACGCCCACCACAGCTGCACAAAATGGAGTCAAGCACACGTAGAAAAAGTACACTCATATTCATTGTCTGTGTCCTCTCTGGCTTTTTATTTGTGTGCGTGTGCGTGTTGCACAGCCTGCTGCAGGCATGTTTGTCATGAGTTTATGCTACAGACATGAAGATTATGAAGTGCTGAATCTCCCTTTTTAGGCGGTTCCTGATGTTTGGCAGAGCTGGAGAATGCTACCTCGGGGTGCGCCTTCCTGGGGAGTTCTGACGGGATGTTGCAGTTAGGCCGCATCCACACAGCTAAAACCACAGAATTTAAAAACAGCTGCGAAATCCAACCGTGTCTGATCTGCTTCAGCATTTGGCCTGTCTCCGTGGGGCCGAATTTGTTTGACTCAGAGTAAAAATATGAGTTAGCACAATTCACTAAGACTAGGCAAAAGCATTTTTGAAAGATTTTTTTTTCAAACCACTTGAAACAAACAAATTTGGCCCACCACCTATACCTGCCAGAAAAAATGTTTGTCTTGCTTAGCCAAAATTGAACAAAATAGACTTTTTGGCAGCAAGGATAAAGTGTCAGGCTTGATTTTTTAAGGCCCCCTCCTAATTCCAGTTTTCCATTCCCCACCCTTCAGTTTCTCAGACGATTGATTCTCTCTCCCTGATGATCTTTAAGTTTGGATACTGTCACTTTAATTCTTTTCTCCCCTATGGTTCTTTTCTTTCCTTTAGCTTTCTTTTATATTTGCTTTCTTTCTAGCCAGTTTAATGAAAACATATTAAAGGACCTCCAATCTCTGCCATTCCTACCGTTTGTTTTCCAAAGTACCCTAGCCAAGGGCATACCTTAATACCCTTGATTAAACTTCCACGTTATTAAACAGTTGGGAAACAAGAATCTTAACTGTGGCCTGAGACCATCATTCCAAAAAGCATAAGGAATTTTTTAGTGATGTGTGCCTTGCTAATACTGAATATACGATATACAAAATTACATACAGATTGTTTAATATACTTTAATATTCTTACCACTTCCTCAAAAACTAGCACAGAAAAGACATACATAAGGACAAACAGAGTAAAGTGAGATTTTGGAGCAAGACAACTTCGGAAGAGGAGAAAAACAGACTAACTTGATAGTTTAACAAGGAAAACTGGATTCTATGAATTCCAGATACACTGAACTTCCTTTTGACTCTAGAGACTTTGCGTATTTCCCAAATGGTTCTCAAAACTCCTATGTTTTTAGCATTAACAGCATGAACAACTTATAAGATAGCTGAGATCCAAAAAGCAAACAGGGAAACTTTCACCATGCCAGCTAGAACTTTCAGAAATTTTATCCAAATTTTTAAAATACAGAGTCATATCCACTCTCACAACATTCACAGTTACATAGTTTTGCACATATTCACAAGGCTAATCAGATTAACCTAAATAAAGGCCTCGGCACTATTTGTTTTCTGCAGAATATGTTTCCTAAAAATTGTCTCACTCTCTCCAGAGACTTTAAATCACATTGGTAAGCAGTTGTAGGGATGACAAGAAACAATTCTGCACAAGCAGTTGTTCAAGACAGATTCCCCAGAGAATTCTTATTCCAAGAGTTTGTATCTGTGTGTTTTAGTAAGCGCCTTCCAACTATTGCCTCAGACTTGCTTTTCGGAATATATGAGCACTTGAAATCAGCTCATGATAAACATGTCATGGACCCATTTTATCATTTTTAATTGAAAGCAGGTCACTAAAAAAAAAGTTCACATTGAGAATGCAGAAAAGCATTTGGGAGGGATGTTCAAATGATGTTTAAAAGCTTTATACACAACTCAGGAGAAGAGAATTTCTGCGTAAGCAACCTCTGTACATACTTTGCAGTCACATTAGGACTTCAAATAAAAAATACATGCAAATACCATGTTAGTAAGTGATCAACTACTATTAGAAAAAACTACTACTATTAGAAAACTACTGCTTAGAAAATACCAGGGAAAGCTAAATGACATCTAAAACATGTAGACTCTCACATTCCATCTGAGGGTTGTCATATATGTTACTATAAGATCTGAGTCCCAACAGAATCAGAAGTCATGTGGTGTGTTAAGGGCTTAAGAATTTTGATACTTATGAAAAATGACAATACACTGTATTTTATTTATTTTATTGTAGGACTAGAAGGAATGGCCTCAAGTTGCACCAGGGGAGGTTCAGGTTGGATATTAGGAAAAATTTATTCTCTGAAAGCGTGGTCAGGCACTGAAACAGGTTGCCCAGGGATGTGGCTGAATCACCATTCCTGGAAGTGTTCAAGAAACATTTAGCTGTTGTACTAAGGGACATGGCTTAGTGGGGAAATATTGGTGGAAGTTAGATGATTTAAGAGAAAAGACTTTGCAGGGGTCCATGCAACATTCATACTGGCAACTTCTATGTAAAAGGTCAGGAATAATCTGCTCCATTAAAGAATGGAATGAAATAATTTCTTTTCATGCTAGTTCTGTTACAGCCCATATTTAAATGTACACTGACTATTAGTTGAGAACTCTGTGTTGTCCGTTACCAATTCCTGAAAATTTCTATGTGTTTATTTATAGCCAACAGCATTTTATTTTTCTACTGAAAAAAAAAAAAAAAAAGTAGTAAAAGCAAAAGAAATATCCAGTCCTCGGCCGTCAGAAGACTCTACAGAACACACAGATGACATCCAATACTGGGGTAATATACTTCATCAGACGATAGATGAAGAGAGATTTCAGATGGTATGCAGGGATGTAATAGTAACATCAAATACATTCCAACTCCCTTATCTAATCTAATCCGCCATTTAGCAACTGATATATCAGGTCAAGTCTTTGAATCAGTTTTGTGCCATGGGAGTAAAAGATGTCTAATATTTAAATAGTCAACTTTTTGACAAAGATGAACTTGATCAGTAATAAAGATTGTTTCCAATCAATGATCTTCAAAAGGTCTTTTCTGTTTCTTTCCAGATGACTACACAAAAACATCACAGTACATAAAATATCTTGGCCTAACCTGCTGCCACTTGTTTCCTTCTCTGCCATTATTTCTTGAGCTTTATGAGGTACTTTTTTAATTCCTGGGGCCTAGAAGAGGTATGCTTTTACTTTCATATGAAAATTGTAGGCACTTGCATCCTTCCCCTGCCAGAACACACACACAAGCTGGCACATTCTTCTAATTACAAAAGAAAAAAATCACAGCTGTAATATTAATAGCAAATATGTTCTGGTTTATGTCTGGTTACACTCAGGTGAACATTGATAAGTCATGTGTGAAGCTCTGATACACAGCTCTGCCACTACAACACCACTCCTAACACGCCTCAGCCTCTTTTTGACATCGTCACACACCTCAGTCCTGAATGGATTCTTGCTATCCCACTCCAGCATTAATAACATACATGACTTATTATAGTTGGCCATTGTTGGTAGATATTTTTTACAGAAAAAAATAAATATATGGGCCTTCATCTCCCTCCCAGAATCTCTAGCATCAGTATAGAAACATAATTGCATCAAATGCTGCAGTATCACTTCCTCCAAATTACAACTTTCATTCTCGAACATTTGCAAAATATACAATGAAGAAAATCTATCCTAGTTAAGCTGCTTTGCAAGTTGTGTTACACAAGTGGTTCAGCGATAAAAATAGCACATCAAATTAAAGTACCATTGTTAAACAAAACTATCTATACTGTGCAATCAAAGTGGTGAGCTCCATAAGGACCATCTTGGCCATATTAGGAGGTAAGTAAATACTTTGCCTGATGAACCCAGATGAGCTGTACTAGATGATTTTTGGCTATTGTCATGCATTTACAACATCAGCAATTTGCTGTGGAAGCAATCGTAGCACAGTCCAAGCAAAGCACTTTTCTGTCTGCTAACACTCAGGCAGTGCTTGTGAAGAGACTGAATGCCCTGATGAATTGAGCGTCCAACTTACCTGTAGGACTCCTGCAAGTGCACAAAACTAAACACTGGAGACTAGCATTCAGTACAATATGTTCAGCACAAAAATATCCCCAAACCCAAAAACTTAAGCAAGAAACACTGAAGAACACTGTGAATAGCATTATGCACTTGGACCATCACCTAAGCTCTGCGTCTCTACAATATAAGCTAACATGCAAAAACAGAGCTTAAAATAAACGGTAAGAAAGTGCTGCCAGACACTAGTGAAATATTAACTTTCCTAAATTGAGAAAATACCTTCACTGCTATCAACTACCATAGCTTAGCCACTGCTTTCTAGCCTCAACGGAGAGCAGAGAAGGACATCTAATGAATTTCTTACAAGTTGTAAGAACTTTATAGGCTCTTTTTAATAGAAAACATTTTTTAGACATAGCAGGCTCAAATCTAATATGTCTATGAATATCTAATCAGTTTTGCTGATTTGCTTTCTTCTTCTTCGTGCTTTTCAATCGTGGTCTGTTGGGCAATCATAAAACAGTAGAAGAAATTTCCAGTAATTCAGGAAAATTTTTCAATTACTAGATCTGGCTTAAATCTTTACAACAAAAGGCATTATCATAAACAATAAACAGCTTCATGCAAAAAGCTCTGACCTGAAGAATAAATACCTTCCCAAGAGGAGCAATGAAGGTTGCTCCTTAAAGGCACTAGCACTGTAAGCCTTAACTTCCTCCTTGGCCAAGGAAACATGACCAGAGACAAAGGGGTGTGTGGCAGCAATCACATTAGTCCTTTGGTGAAATGAGGCTGCACTGCTGTCGAAACTTCAGTTTCTGCATTCATAACTTACAAGATAAATGCTCAAAAGTGGCAAGTTATGCTACACAATTCCTGGTCAAATTGAATTATGCTGCTGGAATTGCAAGCACTCGAAGGCCCCCCTATCCTGGGTTTTGTCCTTCTTGCAGCACCACGTTCAGGTCTTTGCAGAAAGCAACAGCCATTCCACATGCTGCTGTGGGACCAAAGGAGCTGCCTCTGGGGCCGATCAGCCCTACACATGCTGGCCCAGTCCTGGCCCTGTGAGGCAAGCTGAAGGGAAAGCAGGCACCGTGTTTGAAATGCCCGTCCTCTACTCTGGCACAGGCAGCACTACTGTTCTTTCTAAAAATCCCCTGCTCTTAGTAAGGTTTGTTTTTCTAACTGATTCCCAGAAACCTCTTGGGGGTTCCAAGCCCAGAAAAGTAATTACTGCATTACTTTGGCCACAGACACAATATCAACCTTGTTAGACTTGGCCTGTGGAGACAGCCAAACACCTGCTGCTGCAGCATTTATTTGATAAGCTTCATGGTTCGCTAACATAAACCTGATCCTGCTGACCTGCAGGAGGATGAAAAGAGAGGAAGGGAAAGGGTGGAGCAGGTAGGCGATCTCACGGCCCGCAGCCCAGCAGCCTGCAGCCTGCGCTCCCAGCAAGCTCCCATTTCTCTTTGCTTTCTTGTTTCCTGGTGAGAGCTTCAGAGAATTGGTTTTCCCCCTGCAGTTATGCAAGCAGATGTGGAAGGGGCTACGATTCCCATGCCTTATGACAGATTAACTGACAAGCACGGGATCAATACAGGAATTGTTCTAGCTCTGGCCGCATCTGTAGCCTTCTGAAGCAGACAGAATAGCTGCACACACTCGTGTTGGCATGGTGGTATGCTCTGAAAGGCTGGCTTAGTACCAAAGTCCATTAGTTAACAGCAAGGGGGGAAGGAAGAGCTGCAAATCATCAAGCCAACAGATAAAAGCTTAGGGGAGAAAAGCAGATGTAGAAATAGAAGCTTGATTTTTTTTCCCTCAAATGATGCACTTTCCTGGTCTAGGACGAAAATAAAAATAAAAATAAAAATGAGGGGGATGAGGATGAGAATGAAACAAAGTTTTATCCAAAACAGAAAAATCTTTTCCAATGGATACTGTCAAAGGAAAAATAAAAATAAAAAAAAAAGAGCCAGGCAACTTAGGAGGAAGGAGAAAATAATCCTCCTATGGTGCTTAGTATTAGGAAAGAAACTTACTCTTCTGACATGTTAGCTTGCTCTCCTCTAGGCCTCACGTTTCTCTAGGTAGAGGGAATAAAAAACATACTACGTAGAAAACCAGGAAAGAACATGCCTGTTTATCTGATGGTTGTCATCTACATGGGAAGAGTTTGACTTCACAACAGTTTTCTAGTGTAGCTCTGTCTGCGTATATTGACAGTGTGTCTTGGAGATATACAGCGTGATTCATCCACTTGGGAGACAGCGTGAAGCAGATGAATCACTGTGGATGACATCAGGGCCAGCCCAAACTTTTATTCAGACTTGGCAAAAATCTAAAGACTAAACCTCTGAACATGTGTGGAATTGTCTACATGATCATCTTCCACCTTATTTCACCTTCTTCTGCTGGCTCAGAACTTCAGGAACTTTATTTTGTGATGCACAAAAAACTGCAACAATTAAAATAATATGCCAGAAGACATTTTCTGGATAGATCCAACCCAAATCAAAGCAAATATCTCAAAAGAAAACTCCTCTTGTGGACTTCTCAAGTCTAGTTTTGCAGGTATGTGTAATTCAGATAACAGATGATAAACATCTGAAGTTTTGGGCTAGCACAAGAATTCTACTTTTGTGCTCGCCTTTCACTGTGCAGAATCCACACATCAAAGCAAAATGCTAAGCAGGCTCAAAAAACCAGCACGACTTGACTCTCTGAGCTGTGGTGCAACCAACCATCCTTCAATTCTGCCTCTACTCTCTGGCCCGTTACTCTCTGAACAGTATGAGATTTTTTAGAACTCATTGTAATTAGGATGAAAAACAAATAACCTGATAATATTGGGAAACTCTTGTGGAAAGTATTGCAAGCAACAAGATGCAGAGCATAAGTGAATTTGAAATGTGCCAGGAAGCCTATATTGTTTATAAGCCTGTGGGTACAAAAGACTCATAAAATAAGTGCTGCCCAGCATGGAAATGTTGTCAGCTATGAATGATGTGTCCAGCTCCTGGTAAATGCACCAGAGTGAGCCATCTTGGAGTTTCATTGGAAATTTCTGATGACTGAAGCCAATAACTTCATTCTTTATCCACCATTTTGCTGGAGGCAAACAACTCAAAATGCACTGTTCACCCAGCAGGCCGTGATAATGAATGACAGCTAGAAGAGAGTAGCAGTAAAACTCCTAGGTTAAGAACAAATTCCCTGCTTGAAGTCCTCTATGTAGCAAAGCCATCTCCTTTCAGAAAGGATTAAGAAAAGTAGACAAAGTACAGTAATAACTATAGATGTACTTCTAATGGTACTTCAGTTTAAAAATAAATATTATAGGATGTTCTTCTATACTATTCTGCCTTTTGTTCATAAACCATTTTGCAAAGTTTTGTACACAGTTCCCGACGTACATGCTTCCTGAAGAACACATGTTTTATGGTAAGATAGTGGTAGGCTATTGAAACACAGCCTAATTTATTTATATTTATTTATTCAATTAAGTTATGTTACAGTAGTAGAAGAAATTTTAAATGAAATCAAAAAGGTTTGACAGCAGCTAGGGCATGTGCAACACATGGCCCGTGGGTCACATAGCTCAGCTTGCCCTGCCCAGCACTATAAAGGCAGGGGCTCTGCCCCCGAGAGGCCTGGACCAGCATCAGGCATGCAACCATTGCTCACAACAACCAACTTGTCAGTGTGCTATTAATGCTGACTGAGCTGAAATCAGGGCAAGGGGAGAGCGCAGTACAGTGCCAACTCCAGGTATGGCAAATAATTTTATGCATTTTGATACAGTGGCTAAACACAATTCTGTGAATAGTAAAAAAAAAAAAAGCAGCCATGTTTTCTGTTTTGATAAAAGAAATTGCAAAAAAAAAAAATCATTTTTGTTATATTTGCAACTCCATTTTCATTTGACATAAATACATTTTTCAAGTTGAATATATGGAGTTGCAATCAGATATTCAACTCAAAACTCTGATCATGTCTCGTTACTAGACTGTTAAAAGACAAAATTCTCTCCCTTTGCAGTTACTCCTTGTTAATCTCATTGCTTTTGGCAGTACATACAATTGTGAAGAACTACTTCCAAGAATGAAGGCACAGGAGGAGTAAAATTCCATAAAAAATCTCTGATGAGCACCATGAGAACTCTGTAAGAGTTGCAGCCACTGCTATCCAACCAAACTGACCAGTGAATGTGCGTCACCTCTGCTGGTACGGGTTTTGATGAGCATGGCATGCAGGCTCTTATTCTTTGCTGCTGAAAATGCATAGCTAATGGCGGTAACTATGTTGAAAAATATTGTTTCATAGCTGAGAATTTGCTCTATCAAGCAGAGTTACTATGCTCATTGTATCTGTTGCAGTTTCCATGGAAATAAATAGAAGGCATTTTGTCTGGAGTAACCTATGCGTATGTGACCCAAGACAGTTCCTCTACACAAATTGTGGCCCAGGCAAGTTAAAAGGTCAGATATCTATGGGCTAAGGTGAAATACTGTTGGTTACCATGTGAGATTCAGCCTGACCTGAAACGATACCTTAGTCTGAAGCACAGCAAGACAAATGAGAAACAACGACAGCCATACATCTCACTCAGAGAATCCCTAAGAGAACAGCCATATGCTGACAAAGAACACTACAGTCAAAAGAAACCTAAATTGCACAGCAGATTCTTAAAACGAATCCTCCCAACAGGTCCTGCTTCCCACTCTGTTACCAGCCACCCAGCCAGAGGAGTGGAGCTTACTCTGGATTCACATAACCCCGGCATGCACAAGGGCACTGAACTGCGTGTGTGCATTTGACTGCACAGATTTTGTGTTGCTTGCTTAAAGGACCATGAAAGCAGGATGTCTCTCATCTTTTTTTTTAGGTGAAAACTGGAAAATTGTGAGGTTTTTCCTCTACGTGGGTAAAAAATGAGCAAAAGAGTTATAGGCTCTTAATAGTGCAAGAGTAGCTGAGCTCAGTCTAGTACAGACACTCAGAGGTAACACATTCCATTTGGTGAACCATGTCTGTGGCAATCTCCAGGATCAACACCTTACTGCAACCCCAACTTTGTGTGACAGGGAAGGATCAAAATGGACAGGCTCAGGATAGATCAAGATAAAATTTTCATAACGGAATAATATGCTAGCATTATGGTTCTAAAGACAACTTTTATATCACAAATGCAGAGCAAGCAATAGACTAAGTTGTCTGTCTTCACAAACGCACTAAAACATTCTCACAAATAATTTCCATGTCCTATCTTGGTGACTTGAAATGATTCTCTGAATCTCATACTTTTCCCCAGAGGTTTTTGTTTGAGCATTCCTGGTTTCTTCAGGTTTTGATCAATGGAAGAAAAAGACTGTGGCTTTTTGATAAAGAGCAGGGTTAAAACCTATTGAAACCTGTAGATCTCATGCTACTGAGTTCTTCCGAGCTAAATAAGGCAACAGTTGTGTACTTATTTGTTTAGCAACAGCTAAAAACAAGAGACTGAAAAAAAAACAAAAAAAACCAACCAAACAACAAAAAAAACAAGCAAACAAAAAGCTCCATAGAAACTCCACAGGCTGAGCAGAATCCGGACCTCACAAGACAAAGTGAATCACAGGAACAGATAAATGCCCCAAATGTGGACAGCAGTGCAAGGAATAGCACAGCTCTGCTCTGAGAGGAGCAGAACAGATGAACGTTACTCAGTTGCATTGGAGGACTGAGGATGAATCCCTCTTTCAACATATGAAGATTCTAATGTTAAGCCTATGTTAAGTACATCATTTTTACTGCATTAAACTACCATAGTTAATACTTTGGTATTTTGCTGGCTGTCTCTCAAAGCATGTGGAATACTAATACTATAAAATTGTCTTTTTTTTTTTTTAAGAGCACCAGTAATAGGTTTCTTTTTAAAGAAAGCCATCTGCTGACACCAAAATGCACTTATTCCCTCAAAATACTGATAGGTTACTTTAACCCTTAAAACAAAATCTGAACCCTTAAGCAGATGACTAGGATTTCAGCTGATCTTTTAACTACACCTTTTTTATTGGCCAAATCTTAGACAACTAATTACTTCTAGTTATTTCTGAATAAAGCTTTAACCACTTCTGTTGGAGTCATCAGTATCTAACATGCCCTGGAAAGAGAGGAAGAAGCAATCTGTCTGAATACTAAACAAATAATAAACTTACAGATAGAATAAAAGCAAAAGAATAAAATGAACTAGACCAGTTTGTTTATAACAGCATTTGGGGAAGGCCTAGAAGAAACTGGAATACAGTTTCCAAAAGCCTTTGAGTCTTTTAATTTCAGCCATATCATGTCTTAACTTTCGGCAATAAAAAACATAGGCAGGAACTGCTAAGATTTATAGTTCACTTTCATATTCAAACAGTCTTTCTCACAGCACTGACACATCAAACCAAACTTGATTTTCATAAAACTAGTCCAATATCCCAAAGTTCTGCAGCATTCCTGCCCTGTTTTCAGAGCGCTGCAGTACACAGGAGGCTCCTGAGGGGGAGGTTCAGTTTCTGTTCAGAAAGAGGAAGGATTACAGGAGAAGCCCATGAGAAAACCTAGGTCCCGATCAACCTAGTCTCCAGATAGAGCTGTTTTAGATGTAAGAAATGATTTAAGTCAAAGAAAGTGCAAGAGATTACGTATCTACTTAAGGCTTCGGTCAAACTGACTCTTAAAGTAGGAATGCCAAGAAAATGCAAAATTCTCCTTGGAAAGAAATATAAGGCTTTCTGGGTAATTGTATGCTACTACACATGCTGCTGAACATAGAAAAGATGATGGAAAACAAAATGTGGAGAAACTCATTTCTCCACTATTATGCCAAACTGGGCAAGAATTGGCAGCTGAAAGATCTCAAACCTTAGAACTATATTTCCTTTGATATTACTCATTTGTGGGGTACATTTTAAAGAGCAGCAAGCAACTGTGCTGGATGGTCACGGCTCATTAGCCAGTCAGCAGTAAATACCCTGCATATATGCATTTAGTGTAACAAATATTTGCATGTGGGACTGAGGCACTGCAAAACCACACACACACAGATATTGTCTCAGCCAGCCCTCCTTTTCAAGGCGTGGTTCCACTCCTTCCTTCATCTCCATCCCTCCATTAAACTTCCCATTTTCCTTTTAGCTTTGCTTAGATTGCCAGTTATTGTCACTGTATACATGAAGACTGTAACTAAAGACTGTCTGTGCCTAACAATCACTTAAGTCATTTCCAGCTAATTATTTACTGCTTGCTTCTCTTCCCCACCCACTGTCTGGCTTTTTTAGGGCAAGGATATAATTTCTTGCACGTTGCTAGAGGACTACATGCACACCAATGGGGCTAAGAATGCAATTAAAAAGATTTAATAGCAAAGGGGATGAATAGAACATTCTAGTATTTTCCCTACAGCACCAGTGTTTCCACTACGATGGCACAGTCTCCCATGCCCAGAACAAGCTAAGCACTGCCTTCTGACAATGCAGTGGAAGTGCTTGTGGCGAGACAGACCCATCCCTGGCTGATCTGGTTCTTCAGTGGGACAATTCACTGTCTGTTTCTAGGGAGGAATGAATGGAGAAGTTAGATCAATTATCTGAGAGTCTTCAGGATACAATCTGACAGATGATGAAAGAGCTCTAATATGTAACCGAAATACCCTGATCCAAAATATCCACATTAAACCTCTGTTGATTACACACAGGTCTGAGCTATCTCAAACCTTCAGAACAGGAATTGAGTTGTTTATCAGTGAAAGCCAAACTTCTAAAAAGCTGGCTGACCACTACAGAGCCTTTGTGTTGGGTAAATTAGCTTCAGGAAGAGAATCAAAATGAATTAAAACCACATGGAGATCCTCTCTCTTTACCTCCCTTTCCCCCTTTCCTTTTGCTATATGAATCCCCTCACCAGGACACAGAGGCCAGTTCAGTCTAATTTAGTCCAGTGTTTTTGTTTCCTAAAGTCTCAGTCTTGGGCTGAGTCCATTAATGGTCTGCAGCTGATTTTAATCTAGATGAACTCAAGACTTCTCTCTTCTTTGGTTTTAAAAAGATTACAAATTGTGTGTTATATAAATAGAGGGAAAAGGAGAAAAAACGAAACAGAATGAGTAAAAAATCTGCTCTCCATTAGCTGACCTGCTGAACAAGCCTGTGATTCAGATAAAGATGAGAAATGAGAGCTATCGGAGGAAAGAAGTTCCAGTGATAGTAAGCCCAGATACACTGGTAAGAGGAGATCCAGTGCTATCTGATAGCCGCCATTGCAATCTCGACAACATGGAAGAGATAGTAATGAGACTCCAAAAGTAGCAAATCAGATGCTGCTAAGACAGTTCTGATAGTTGCAGCATCCTTTCCCAGTTAAACTTATGTTAATCAGCAATTGTGACCTCTTCCTATCTAATTTGTCTTTAGTAGCCAAAGTATTCTATTTAAAAACAACCACTCAGGGGCAAAGTCAAGTGTGAAGGGACTGTGACTAACAGGAGTAGACTGCAATTACATACTGGTCACAGTCCTGCTGGAGAAGAGGATGGAAACCACTCAGGAGGAGGAGAGTCCTTTACAGAGTTGTCAATAACTTTTGTTACAACAAGTAAAAATCTACACTCAATATGCGAGAAAAAAGAATTTTAATGAGCTGTACTCACAATCAAAAAGATTGCAAGAAGCCAGATCATTATGCCTTTGTAACTTTAAAATCTCCAAAAAGCATTTGATCTGTCAGAGAATCTATTTCAGAACTTCAGAAATGTTTTTCTGCATGTGTGCTAATGCTCTTCTTTTGGGAATCAAATGCATCTGTTTTAGACAAACCAAGAGAGTATTTACCTACATACAATAAAAATCTCTGTTTTGCCACATGAAGGAAATACTACAGACATAGCAAAAGAGCTGGTAATGAATAATACACAGTAGATACACAGAGAAATGGACAGACAGACAGATATGACTAAGAGGAATTGCACAACCCTGATCATCTTTACCTGAATACAATCTCTTGTAATAAATCTCAATTGCAGTGATCAACATGGCTGAATTAAGCCCAACAATTTTTCATTCTTTGCTAATGGGGCAAACATAACTGGAAAGGGTCTGCATGAAAACCACCAGAGATTTTATTTGCTTAACTTTTCCACGGTTTGACTACAAGCAGGACTATACTTGATTGCACGTGGGTGGCAGTGGGGTGGGTGGACAGCTGGGTGAAAAACTATGACAAAAGGAATCTTGTCCCATTTCCTGCCTGCGCTTCATTCACTAATGAGTACTGCTCTGGGTCACTCAAGATTTCTTCATCTGTTGTTGTCTCGTCTGTAAAAGGGGCACCCCAGCAGTGGAGCTGTTGTCAGCTTGTCTTGAGAGTTTATTCGTCTGCCTCTCACCCCACAGCTGTGTGGGATCGTAAGAGCCTGGCTGTAAACAACGCCATATTTTTTCCTTCTTTTTGGATGGCTTGAAGGCCAATCTGAGGCCAGATGTGTTTGCTGGTGTAATCTGTTTCCCATTTCTCGTAATAAATGCATATCTCAACAACTATTAATGAAGTGAAATCAGGATTTATCTGTTGTCTTCTTCACTATGATTTGTGTTGGAAAGAGAATGTTAATAAAACACGGTGAAGTCTTCAGTCTCTCTTTTCGTTCTGGAATACTTAAAATATTCCTACCAGTAAACAACCAGGCTGGTGAATCTGATGCCACTGCACTCTGCACTCCTACTGTAGGAACCAATATCTCTCTTTTGCTACCTTATGGAAACAACACCATTTTCGTTCAAGGAGCACTGTTTTGCAGTAACACTGCCTTATTCTTGTCTTTTTTTTTGCCAGATTAGTTCACTTGAAAACTTACTACCGCTTTCTCCTGTTAATAAGCCTCTATCCAAGAAAAAGGGGATTATAACTAAGAGATGCCTTTGATTTCTAAGGTAAGATGGTTTTGAAATAAGTTGTCCCTTCCAAGGAACCGAATAGGTGAGGCATTACAGAGAAATATCCCACAGTTTCATCCCAGAAAAGGTTTTGCCAAGCCACCTAGCCCTCGAAGGGGAAAGAAATCCCCTCAGAAGTACCAGACAGCTCAAACTGCAGAGACATGAAAACAGCACCTAAATTGTTCCCTCAGAGTACTCCAAAGTTCATCTGTTGTGCTTCAGTCACACTAATGAACTCAGTCCTCAGCCAGCCTTGCTAGTTCTGCTCAGGAAATGCTCCCCCTCCCCCCCAAAAAAAGTAGATTTTATTTCCTCTGTCCCTCTTTAGCTTAACACTTTAACACTTAAGAACAAAAACTGTAACTGCAAATGGTAAAAACTCCATGATTGGCATAACTGCAGACAACAGATTTAGCTGGCATAGAAGACACAGTAGATGCCACTAAAATCACTCATGACACATAAAAAGGAAATAACTATTTTTGCTTTTAGATGACAATTTCTAAGATTAGCTACTAGAAAATAAAAAAAAAATATCTAAACACGTACTCAATTTGAGTATACTTGCTGTGGCTTGACAGAGATGTGCTAAATGTAATCTTGGATTTTTTCTTCAAAGAACTGCCACATATTAAGACACTAGTAATGTAAAAAAAAAACAAGTTTGAGCAGTGTCTTTCCCCTCATTGCTACATCTAAGGGGAAGCACAGCATTTTACTGTGCATTCACATCTACTATGCAAGGTAAAGATCAATCTGTTTCTACAAAGTTACTTTGGTGGGTGGTCTGAGTTCATTTTATTTCTTAATTTTATTTTCCAGGACATTTAAGGTTTTCTTTCCATTTTCTCTGTTGAACTTCATGGTTTTACAGAGCCACAATACCAATAAAATAATATTGAGTATTTTATTTCTTCTTGCATCCAGTGTGGTTTTACACAGAAGTAGATCACCTTCAGATCCAGATTTGCCATACAAGCCTTTACAAGACTTTGGTTCTGTGGAGTTGTTCTATTATAAAAGTTTGCAAACAGTCTTCCAAAACTCATATCTTACAGGCTGGAGGAAGTCAAGCCCTTAGCTGAGCTAACCAGTAGAACAGTTATGAATGTGCAGTTAGATTGTGGATTTATGGAAACAGACCATCATAAAACTATAAATGTGGAATTCCGTACAGCATTTGCATCAGGGCAACCTCTGAATTAACAGATCAATCCACGGGTGCACCTTGAAAGCAAAGACAACGTATATTTCTGAGCTTCCTTAATTCTGGTTGCAGAAATTTCATAGCATCATTTGCAAGGAAGAAACCCTTTATATTAGAATCAAAATACATGCCCATGTTTTTCAAACACCTTAACAACAGAACATTGCCTCTAGTGGGATGAAAATCCACTTCTCCAATGTCCCTTGATACTTAAAGAGGTGGAGCACAGACCAGACAAACTAAAGTAAGAGTACACACAGGCATAGCTGATGACTCAATCATTGTCTGAATCATCTGTAGTTCTGAAACAATGGCTGTGAGCACGGTAAACTTCCTCATTAATCTGAGAGCATGTCAGCCTCATGACTTGAAGGAGGGGGAGAGCAATGGCAGGGATTCTGTCACTTCAGCAATCAACTCTGTGGGTGGAGCAGCAGCAGCAGCAAAATACAGTAAGCCTGTCTCATTTCATCTCCAGCAGATACATTCCTGATGCTTCAGCAACAAGTCTGAACTTTGCACTGAGGACACCCAGTACCTGCCACACTCAATAAGGGAATGGCATCCCTTACACTGTTCTGATGCTGAGCACCAGAGGAGAACAGAACAGTAGGAGAAACAGCAAAGCAGAGGAACCAGGGTTTGAAACCTCTGACTCAACATGACGTAAATAAAATACTAGGACTGCCATACCTGATTTGGGGCTATCATGCAAGGGAAACGTTCTTTAAGTAAAGAGAGTGTCTGCCCTTAACCTCCCAAACTATTAATTCTTCCTGTCCAATACTGCAGAAAGGTTATGCTGCAGTGCCCTACGCTTCCTCACATTTAAAGTTAGGGTAGCCAAGGGCAACAAAGACTCCTTCCTCTCTAGCCTGATAACAGAGTTCTTCCTTCCTTTTGTTCACATGAAGAACAAACACTGAGCTGAACAATAACAGTGGACGTTTAATATGATGCTCTGCTGGGCACACCGCCCTGGTTAGCATTATCTTACCACTTGGTTTTGTTTTGAAGGAAACTCTGAATAGTCCTTTCAATTGCTGGTATTTCAAGATCAACATTACCTCCACTTCCTGTATTTTAAAGCCTTCTTATTTTACTAACAATATGTGGTACTATAAAAATACGTTACAGAACCAGTGAACTGCGAAAAATGCCAATCTAGGGTGCAAGCAGTAACAAAAGACCATTTAAAATAGCTTTCTCTGAACCAGTCAAGCTACTGATTCTGAGCATTAAGAAAAAAAATAATACAAACAAACCAGTAATAAAGAAAAGCAAAACAACTTAATCCTTAGCAACTATTCAAGCAAGTGCTCAAGAGGACCACAGTTTAGACTTGGAATATACTGATCGCAATTCCTGAAACCACCATTAGCAGTAGACCTTTTCCTGCCACATCCATTACTTTATGAACAAAAAAGCCTTTAGTACATTCAGCAAAATCCATATACTTTGATCTGTAACAGACAGCTGTCAAACCCTATTTACCACAGGTTTATCATTTGCACACTCCTGCAAATTTTATTCTTCTTGGACAACTAATCTTGGACAAATGACTAAATTATCACTCACTCTTCATACTAAAGGAAGGATGGAGGGACAAATTTAATAACAAGTTTGCGGTCCTCTCTGGACAATCAATCCAGGCAAAGCCAAGAAGATTTCAGCTCCAGCTCCTGAAATGCTGAGACTGATTTCTCACTAATCTACTCTGGTCAAGACAAAAGGAAAAGAAAGTCTTGGTTCACCATCACTCTTCTCTTGCCTAATTTAGGAGGAGGGAAGAGAATTCTAGGCAATCAGCTGCCAGCCAGTTTCCAGCTCTCTGGCCTTGTCCTGCCAATGTATGCGGCACTGCTTAGAAAAGTTAACCTTGGTTAACTCCTCTGAACACAGCAATACCTGCAACTCCGAGCTCTCAGCAGCTAGACTAATACACATATTCAGTTCCTGCTAGCCGCTTCCCAAACTGTACCTGAAGCATATGTTTGCTTGTATTAGAGATGAGCAGCTCTTTCTCTAATGACAGTTATAGAAACCTGGACAGAAGGTATTACAACTTATTTACAGACAGGTAAACTGAAGCATACAGTAATTAGGCTATTTACATGGATCATGCAGGAAAACGCACTTTGACCAAAAAAAAAGGGTTCCCCCTCACCTTTGCTCAGCCTGTGAAACCGCTCCGAAGCCCTGCCCCAACCCAAAGCACATACAGGTATCAACTGACACATAATAACCATAAAGACAATGGCAATGAAATAAACTATTTCTTGGACATATGCCTTCATTCAGAGCCAGTTTTTGCTCTGCAAGATGTGCCAGCTTTGGGGAGGCAGACAGCTTCACCCTCAGTGAGGTCTCAGCCTGCAGAGATCTGTTTGTAGAAGACAGAGGCTGAAAGAGCAAGAGGCAAGCTGGCCTCAATTAATGCTAGGGTGTCAGCTGCAGCCCTCAGGTGGGTCAGTTCATTTACCCCTCTGCAGACTGCATTTGTATACTGAGTTTCCTGTGCCCTTGAGTGCTGCAGTAATGAGCACCGTCCTTGCTGAGCTCTGGCAGCTGGGCCCAGCTGGAGTGCTGCCCTTCTCCCCACACACTCAGGTTTGACAGCAGAGTTCAGTTCATTTCACAGCGCAGAGATCTGGCCTTGCTCTGTTTTGTGGCCGCTGCTTAGGAATCTCTCCCACGGCACAAAAAATCTTCAAAGTAAAAATCCAGCATTGCCTCAGGTGGCTGCTAGAGCTCTCTGTGGTTATGATGGGCAGGAGGCTACAGGTCAACATGGGAACCGACCACTCCCCAGTACTGTCTACTGCCTGTTGTGGAGAAAATTGCAGAGCACGCTTTTTTCATAGGGAAATGAAAGTATTCTGGATGAACACAAGTTAGCTCTGTTAAACTCAGGCCACACATTGCAGAAGGAGAGGGCCCAAGGGCAGAGAAAGAGCAATTCACCTTTGGGCTCTGGTGTACACAGCACAAGGCCTTGCCTCTGTATCACATACAAAGGTGGCTGGGGATCAGGTTACAGGACTAAGAGTTACAGTTCAACCACTCCAATTCCGTGGTTTTGGCTTTTGCTGTCACACTAGAATATGCTGGCTTAATTTTCAAAGGTAACAAGCACCTACAGCTCCCACTGACTTTAGTGACAGCTGCACCTCTAAAAATCAATTCGAGATAGTTTGCATATTAAGATGAACTCAAGGAAAATAGAAGGCCTACTGTGTGGATACAAATAGTTTAAACATTGCTGATGGGTGGTATATGAGTCCCTTCCCTTTCCAAATGAATTTCACCTCATGTTTTGTTTGCTTTTCCTGTTGATGCATCCTGCACCCTCCAGTGCTAAGCTGGTGGGATCCCACATACTTTTCCTGGCATATGGAGTTTAAAATAAGAGATCTCAGCAATCGGATATCCTCAGCATTTCCAGCTATTGAACACAATCATGAGTACTGTGATCCAGTTGCAGAGCAGAAAAGAAAAGATATATAGGAATATTCTCCCTGTGCTGGTACAGGGCAGACAAAAGAAAATGAAACAAACAGGATGTGCCGCTCTTGGGTGAACCCCGGCAAATGATCAGGGCAGACAGGATACAAACAAGCAACTACAATAAATGTGGCTGGCTGACCCATAGCTTGCTCCAGGTAATTCAGTCTTAGCAGAAATACAGAATGAAGAAGTCCAAGGAAGGGTATCTTTCATTGAAAACTGACTTCGTTGTAGTATGCAGTTCCAGCCTGACACGGCTCAGGACTGAAGTCCTTCATCAAATGCATGCACCCTAAGGGAAGAATGTAATCTATTCTGTACGCTGCTAAGCAAAAGAACTGAGAACATCTACAGGAGTGCAGCATTTGGACTCAGGACACCGGACTTCTAGGACAGAAGCCTATTCTAAGCTTACTTAGCAGCGCATATCCTGCAGTTGCGGTTTTCAGAATGGCATACGGCACTCTGAGAAGTCACTCTATCACAGACAGCTTGAGAGAGCTCTTACAGTCATGGCACATATTTTAGAAATGTCACTTCCCACATCTCCACTGCTTCTGGGGAGTGCATTTTCACAGGGCTTTGGACTAATATAAGATGTTATTTCCGTAATGGAAAACTAGGAAGTCAAAATAAAGTCAGATCCAGTGTTGAGTAGAGCAAAATCTTTTCAGTGTGTTGCTTGCCTCATGTTGATTTGAGACATTCCTTACCAGTCTCAGACACATCTCTTGATAAACAGTTAATTCTAGTATAACCTTGCCACATTGCCTCTTCACTCACGCAGCCATGTGTGCTCTGACTTGCCTTGGCTACACTTCAGGCAGACCCTGGAGGGTTATTCAGGTGGCAAACAAAGGAGGGCAGGGCTGATACCACACTCGAACGAATTGTTATCCTGTAGCCCTTGGTTAACTCAATCCAGTCCAATCTCTCAAATTTTTCAAGGATCTTCACAGAACTGAATGACAAAGGGCCAGATTTTAGTTTCACTACAACACAAACAGTGAGGAGAAATGCTATAACAATCAGTAGCACCATATAACTAGTATTACACTCAGACCTACTGTAAACTGAATTAATCACTCAATAAATTCTGTAGGTAAATAATATTTTATAGCTCGTCATTGTACTGTCTCTTGCAAGTCTTCATTAGTAACGTTTAACCAATTTTACCAGGGTATGTATGTAGTGTAATATTTTTTAGCTTCTTACTAGGTATCCAGAATGCTCCATGGCCCATACTTTATTACAGTATGGAGATTTATGTTTCCTTAACAGCAACACTTGAATGGTTACGAAATCTCAGCTAGTACATTACCTTTTATCTTTATCCTTTATGAGTACTGAAAGGTAGAGAAAAGGTGTACAAACACATGGTTGATAAATATTTAAAACTTCAGATAAATATAACAGAAAACACTTTACACAACCACTCAGTGTTATTAATTTTAGGGAAGACTGGAATGAGAAAAACCTTTTGAAGTAAAAACCTGTTTGTTGGGAGAGTGTATCACATGTGTCTGTCTGCATTAAAGTGCCATATATTCCTTTTTCATCTCACCAAGAGAGACTGAAGCCTATGTGATAAAATCATTTCAATTTCGTGGTTAGTCCAGTTTTGAAGGCAGGGCAAGTCTCCACATCAGATGTTGAGATACCTGAGGTTGTTCGTTCTGTACTAATCCTAGAAACACAGAGAAAGTTTCAAAGACAAACAGTGCTGGGGCCAAAGCAGCAGGAACCTTGTTTGCAAGCGTTATCCCTGTGCTAATAAGCCTACCCTCAGGCAAAGCTTTCCCGTTTCTGTGAAGTGCTATTCAAATGTGCCTGTCCACACAGCACTGCACTGCGGGGACGTACAGGTTTAGACTGGAGCTAACTGCTGGATCTCTGCACCGCTCTCCCCTCCTCAGCTCAAGGAATGAGACAGCTTCCAGCAGTTCCCTTTGGAAATCAAACTGTACGTTCAGATTTTAACGCTCAGAACACATCAGGTCCTCCAGCAAAAGAAGTGTTGTATACACTACAAAGGATAAGTCATGTAGACGTAGTCCTCTATCATTAACTATCATTTTACAAGATCGAATGAAGGTAGTGGTGACTTCAACGAGCATGTTAGTGGCAGTGCAAAAATGCCAGAACAGACAAACTTTGAGAACAGTAAAAGAAATCTAGCTGTGCCTGTGTGAGAAAGGGATCAGTCACAGTAACACTTAGCTGCCTCTTACCTTCCTAAGCTGCACACAAAAACATATGACTTTATTCTGGCTGAAAAACATGTTTTCAGACAGACATTTTCTTGGCCTCCTACTCATGAATGTGTTTGCTTAAGAACATTAAGTACACTGTAAGTACATTTGTCCTTATTATACAAATCCGTAGCTTGAAAGATGTAACATCATCTATGTCAAAAGCAGGCAATCAATAGTAGAGTCTTGGACTTCTACGAGAAAACTTAGTTCCCAGAACAATATAATGTCACAAATCACAGATACTACCTCTAATCAACATGCACATTCACTCCTTATGTTAAAGGCCTTTTGGAAAAGAGGCCATTTGCTTTAGCACTGTGCTGAAAACACAGGGGAGCATCCCACTTTGATCAGGAATTCATTACTGTGAGACTAGTAAGGAAATGATTTCTCTGAAGTGAGAGTATTTTGTCCCAGGAAGCCTGCAGTATGGGCCAGTCTTGAACAGAAGCTGCATCTTTGCAAATGAGACTCATACTCTTTTTAAAAAAAAAGAAAACAAAAAAAACAACATTGGATTAAAATAAATTAGTTGTCACTGACACAAATGAGAACAGATTTGACACACTGCATTTTTCATCATATTATTTAGCAAAACAAGAAGTATAAAATGCTGTTACTTTGTTTGTCAATTCGGTGTACATTTGGCTTTTGCTGCAAGAGAGCTGTACTGTTATTTCCAGCACCTTTACATACATATTTGGAAATGAGATACTTCAATACTTTATGATAAACTGGATTTATTCAGAGTAACATTCTCCTCTAAGTTATAGTCACAGCAAAAAGCATGGCCAGAAACTTAACTACCTTTTGCCTATCTACTGTGCAGATAGAAAGACACCTTCACAGAGAAGAACGCTTAAACTTACTAAAATGACAGGGTTTATTTTGTTCGTCAGATCTAAACCCAAGATACCTCTAGTCTTCCTTCACAATTAGAGGCTTTGCCATTGCAGCTGCAAAGCAGCAGAGCAACTCCTGCAAAGCCACCTAGTGAAGATATGCTCATGCAAGTGACCAGCATTCTTGAGTCAGGTTTAGTGATCTGCTCTCCAGAATGCAGAGAACTAACTGAACTTTTTTTTTTTTTTTTTTTTTTTTTAATGTCAGTTGCATCAGTATGGGTGATTACTGGCATAGGAATGATGGGGGTCCTATTCTTTCCACATTCCTTACTGTCAGGACAGACCTAGCCTACAAACCGACCGTGCTTTGTTGCTCCCATTATTATAAAACTGTTACAAGTAGCATGAGCCTTTCAGTGGCCTGTGGGGAATTCAGCAAAAACTGTTCCACCCCACAGAGATCCTAACAATGATCAGTTCATCTGTATCCCTCCAGTAGGGCCGGAAATTACCAGTGGCACTGCAAATCTGTTACCATCTCAACAGCAAAGCACAACTTCATTCCCATTAATCTGTCTTCTATCCATTCACACATCAAGTAAAACCCTGCTTCATTTTACAGATTATATCCATGTTGCTCTAGACAAAGGTCACTTTATAGTTACAGTTCTTCAATTGAATGAAAGCTTTTGATGCAGTAAATCATTGTCTCTCACTGTTCAGACTCACACAATACAATACAAATAATGCTGCCCTTTCTTTCAGAATTCTCTTTCTACCTCACTACTCATTACCAAAACATTTCTTTACAAAATAAAGTGGGGCACTTTTCACTTGCTTCAGCCACGTAAATTAGTTATAGCACTTTGGAGACTGTTTGCCATGCAGCACTAGAAACCCAGACTGTGCTATTTTGAGACCAAAATGAGCTTCTTTCATTATATTAGTGACAAATGAAACAATGTAACGTAACAGGGTTTGCCGAGATTTAGCCGTTTCTAGAATTCTTGCTCTTTAGTTCTGTAAAACTGAAAACCTAAGAAACTCTCCTCAGAGTACCATGGTTCAACTTAAGAGAAGTCCTTTTCCTTGATAAGGCATCACAGGCAACGTGAGTGTGGTTGTGCACACAAATATGGGCACTGTGGAAGAGAGGGCAGGAAGGAGAAAGAGTGAATTAATCAATCAATTAATAATCCAGTCTTGCTGAGACAGAAATGAAACTCTTCACTTTGGCAGTACAAAGTCTTCTTCCTTTCTTGAGGTAGTGAGGTGAGCCAGTCGGCATGAGACACCGAAGTTTTGAGGTTAAATTTGCAGATAATTTACAACTTTCTTTCAAATGGTAGAACAAATATGTAGGAGGATAAACCTTGAGGTCATGTACACTTATAAAAAAAACTCCAACAATCTAAGGGCTCCTTTATTTAGCACTGAAGGCCATAATGAGAACAAAAGCCAAAAGCTGAAGGCAGACAAATTCTAATCTAAAGTACGGAACAAGTATTTAGCAACAAGATAGCTAAAACTCTCAAGACAAAGCAGGAACATTTCTTGACATCTCCAAATAAAAGTGAATGCAATTCTAGAAGAAATGCTTTACTGTAACATAACTTATCAGGTTGCTGAAGGAAATGTGTGAATTATGTGGGTCAGTTTGGATGACCTCCCGATTACATCCATCTTTAAAAACCCTATAAACTGAAAATAAATCATTACTCTAAAGCAAGTCACAGCTCACTATTTGCCTTATGTTTCCAATGCTTCTGAGTTCATTCTGTGACGAGCAATGTTAATCACTTGGTATTATAATCATGCAGTGAAAAGTCCCAACAAGCTCTCCAGTTGGCAAGCAGCCACCATGCTTCCCGTCACCTTTTGCTGCACCATCTTCTTGATAACAGAGAGTATTTACAGGGGTGAGATGGAATGAGACATTTCAGACAGCTGAGATGCCAGTTGCTAATAGATGGGGTCTGCTGCTAGCTTGTATTTATTCCCCCAATTCAGAAGATCATCCACAGAACACAGCTTAAAATTGGCTATTCAGAATTTCTCCTCTCTGGACACGCATGCATGTTGGCAAGTCACACCTTGTAGTCCAGCTGACCCAGCCCAGTAGGCGCTATATTCAGCTTCTCTGAAGCTACAGCTAGGCAACATCAGCCCCAAATCTGCTCTGCCTGACACATCAGTAACAGAAGTACCAGCTAATCATTTCCAATCCAAAATAGAATTTATGTCGCTGTCAATGACAAAAATTAGCCTGTGACTTGCAGCCCTGAACAAGTAGATTTAAAGCCTTTTCTTTGTCAATTCTTTTCTGAACAGAATCACGTCATTCACTTTAACTGAGTTAGGAATGCAACAGCTTAAACAGAATACACATGCAGACAGTAAAATTTCCACTATTTTGCAGTGTTTAAATTTCAGGCTTCTGCTTCTCTAAGAAAAGAAGCTTTATAAAACTGAGACTGGATTTTCCAATCATAATTCAGGTCCATTACAGAGTCATACTGTGCAGCGTGGCAGCACATGACATCGCATTGCAGTGTAAAGACAACTGAGGGTATTTTTGGGTTTGCACTCCACCTCCTCCACAGCACAGGCCATACTGAAGCCATGAAAGGAAGAGTCTGAAAGCTGATTTTCCTTGCTAAATCTCTCACTAGCCACTCTTGTTTTCCAATAATCAAATTTCATTTATCTGCACTAAAAGCAGAAATAAAAGAAGGAGTGAATAGTTAGATTATTTTCACCCCTAAACACATTAAGCTTGTAAAAACAAAAAAGTTATTTGTGGCACTTTTGGGCAGCCTGGAGATTTCCTCTGACAATACAAGGGGAGCAGGTCTTCCTTCACTAGGTCTCCTCTGAACGCTTCTGTGCTTGCACTGGGCCATGAGATGCAAAGACACCAGGGAAACAGAGCAGCGATTTACACTGACAAAGAGGATTTTGATACACTCCTCCAAATGGGGCAGCATTACCATCTTAATAGCCTTTTGCTCTCAGCCCTCTTCCTGAGGAGGCTGGAGATTTTTGCGAATGGAGAACAGTTCCGCTTCCCATTTCAACTGCAACAATAGCAGAAGGGCTCCTTAAACTGCATCAAATAGCAGTCTGTGAAATCCCTAACTAGCCGCACTGCCTCTCCTGCCGTTTTATTATCCTCCGGCCCAAAGAACAAAAGGGAGGGAGCTCCTCCTCGTTTTTAGCCTATTCCACACATCCTAATCCCTCAGAGGTGGTAATGGAAATTGCTTGTGCAACTGTTAAATCGCACTTTCACTTTGTCTTTCATTCCCTATTCACCCTCACTAATCAAGGAACTTCAAGCCACATTTTCCGATATCAATTTTGTTTATGGCCTATTGGTTAATGGTCTTGGGATGGGACCCCCTGAGTAAGAAGAAAGAATTCTGAGCATTTCAGACAGCTGCTGCTTCTCACCAGTTCCCACACCCATCCACTTGTTCTCATCAGACACCCTGAATATGCTCACCTCCTGACACCAACTGAATTCAACAACAAAAACTGAAACGGAAGGCTGCCTCTGCAATCAGGCTGTGGGACAGATTCTGCTTGTTCACACTGTACAGTATCCTTCAGGCTGCAGCACTGGAACAACTCCCTTGCCAAAAAAAACCATGGCCAGTTGCTTTAGGGACATCTTACTTGAATCCAGCTTCTCTTTGGAAAGCAGCAAGAGCTCCACAGAATCATAGAATGGTTTGGGTTGGAAGGGACCTTAGAGATCATTTAGATCCACCTGCCTGCCGTGGGCAAGGGCACCTTGGTCCAGACCAGGTTGCTTTCAGCCCCATCCAGCCTGGCCTCGAACACCTCCAGGGAGGAAGCACCCACAACTTCACTGGGCAACCTGTTCCAGTGCTTCACCGTCCTCAGTGAAGAATTTCTTTCAGACCTAGTCTAAATCTACCCTTTTCCAGTTTATAGTTATCATGATCTTGCTTACTATCCATCTCAGAAAAAAATAACTGAAATTGAAACAATGTTGTAGACAGTAACTAAGAAAAAGCTTACACAAAGAATGCCTAATGGGGATACAGTTGATCACTTCAAGAAATCCACAATGATTTCAGAAAAACAAAGGTTGTTTGATATGCACTCCAGAAACAGGGAGAAGAGCAATTGTCATACTCCTAACACAGCGCTTTTAAGGATCCTTCTATCAAAAAACCTTGCTCCATCATCATTACACGTTATCAGGCAGGTTTGTTCTCTAAAGGTAGCATTCAGTCCTTAGAAAGCTGTATACTTGGCTCACAGAAGCAAAGTGAAACAAATAAAGATCCTCTCTGAATAAGTGATTTCATTTCTGAAATGAAAATGTTTATTTCCCTAAGTTTCCCGTTATTGCCCGAAGAAAGCGCAGGAAATAGTATTATTTCATAATGACCAGAAACATGTTTGCAACCCAGAAGATATTTGAGTCCAAAAGTAGCACGTCTTATACCCTATCCTGAATCAAAGTATGTTTGCAGAGCAAGTTCTGCAAGCCATCATAGTTTAAACTGATAAAGATTGTATCTAGATATTGCAGCCTGTTTATAATTACTGGTCAAAATAAAGCATGTCAAATTCCCAGAATGCCACCTAAGAATATATTGTGTGTAATATCTAAAGACTTAGAAAACAACCAGTGCACCCTCACATTATCACTATGTAGATGCATCAAGTTTTGTTCCTTTTATTTTTTTTCTTAAATTATTTATCACCAGATATCTAAACTTATCTAGTCATTAATAAATGTAATCATGCTGCTGGCCTGGTATAGTCAGTTTCTAACTGGAAAATGGGCAATTAGAAAGAAGACTGCTCACACACACTACAGGTTTCTAGTGCTTTATAGGATCAGTGATTCTCAATCACTGGAACCTGAGAAACAGCAAAACAATTTTTTTTTTTCCTTAATGCCATAACTGCATATGAGAGTGCATAACAAAAATTGACAGGTACTGATTAGTTTTATCTGATCTGCTTAACTGATGCAGCAATCAGGAACCAGACTGCACATCAACAGACAGCAACTCAACAAAGCTTGTCTACAAACATCTATCAAAAAGCAGGTACATTAAAGAAATATTTATTGGGATAAATGGAGAAAAGAAGTGAAGGACTGCATTTCTCTTATTCACCATAGTTTTAAAATACATATTTTTGGAGATGGCCACAAAGAACTCTAGCTCTCTATCATCAAGGTATTAGTATCCAGCTTTTTAATACAATACTCACACCCTGGAGCAGCCATGTCCAACCCAGCCCAGCACAGCCCATTCCACAGCTGTTCCCTGCCCCACACCATCGTGGCAGCAGCTTTGCCCAGCCGAATGGCTCAGCCCAGCCCTGGGCACACACCCATTGCTCACAACCACCAAACACTACAGTACAATTCTCAGTCTGAAACCAGGACTCAGGAAGTGCAGTACCAACTCGAGTTACAGCAAATAATTTTTAAGCATTTCAATACACTGGCAAAACACAGTCCCGTGAAGAGTGAAAAAATGCAACTGTATTTTCTGTTTTCATAAAGGAATTTGAGAACAGGTTTCAAGATTGCTGAAAAAATTATCGATTTTTTTTTGTATATTTGCAACTCCATTTTCAATCAACATAAATATATTAACTACAAATTTTCTAATGGAATATAGAATTGCAATCAGATATTCAACTAAAAAAATTTTACCACATCTCTTTACTAGACCTTTATATGACCTCTTTTACCATAGAAAAATATCTGTGGCATCACAGTCATGCATTATCAGGTCACTGCTTTTTGGCAGCATGTACATTTGTAAACAAATATTTTCAAGGATGAAGTACAGAAAGATTAAAATTTCATTAAAAATTTCTGACAAGCACCTTGAGAATTCACTAAGAACTGCAACAACTGCCATTGAACCTGACACTGATGCATTAGTTTCTTAAAAACAAGATCAAATATCCAACTAGTTACATGTTTCTGCTACTCACTTTTTAAAATTTTAATTAAAAATATATATATTTTAAAGTTCTGTTACTTATACACATTAGCTATATTATATATTTTATATGCAGCCCACAACAATTCCTCTTCACTCAATGTGAGCCAGGCAAGCCAAAAGGTTGGACACCAATGTCCATTCAGGACCATACATCATCCACATTAAATATGCAACAACTAATTCGATACAATCAAAGACAAGACAGAAAACTGCCCTTTTCAACTAGAGTGCTAAAACACACCTTTTCATCAACAGTCACTTTTATCTTCCTCCAGCCTACTTAAAATACTAATAGTCAGTGTTCTCATCTTACCTTGAAGAACCAAGCCTGATTTCTCAATGGTGTAGAAAAACGTGGAAAATGGAGCAACAGGGGATTTTGCAACCAGGATCTGCAAAACAAACAAACAATCCGTAAGTACACGTCTCTATCACATACTGATCGGAGCTCAAATCTGTAGGACAATCTCACTAGATTTAACTTCCAGAAGAGAAAAGCAGACCACAGAAATAACAAAGTTACTATTGATTTAAGCCTGTCACTTTTAAGTACTTGAGATGTTTTCATAGGAACACAGAGATTATGCTGCAATTTTAAAAGGATTCACGGGTAATAAAAAAACTATCATCATACAAACAGAACATTTTGCTTGTCTTACCATCATTCTGTTAAGCCTAATCACTTCTGCTGGTTCAGGCAAGAGACAATTTTGAGCAGAGCCAAAGCTGCCAGTATACAGTGTAATTTTAATTGCCATTAACACTCCTACAGCTGTGCATCCTTGGCTCCTCCAAGAATTCTACCACATTTCAGCTGCTGCAGAAGCAGTGTAATCCACCTGCAGGTCATCATATCAGGGAAGGTGACACAGCATTGCAGTGATCTGGATGCCCTCTTTTGAAAAAGGGACAGTGACTACGTAGAATTTTATTCAAGAATCTTGTCCTTGCAGTCTCAAAATATGATCTGAAATTCCCTGAGGTTTTATAGTGCAATTGGATTTAGCTTGGTATTCAGGTACGCTGGCCAGGTTAGAAATTTGCCAAACTTTCTCACTCCACTACGAGGAACCATCCGCTACTGAGGATAAACTGCAGCACAGCTCCGGACAGACAGAAAAGGACATGTTAGCAAGGCTCGGATGTGGAATCCACAGTGCAACCCAAGTCACCCAAACATGCCTGGCTTTGTTTCTATGTTTGATTTTTGCTGATAGCCAAGGGCTGCTCCATCCGAGCTTGCCAGAAAATAACCCCCACTCTGTCATCTACGTGACAGAGTTAATAACGTCTGGTTAGAGCACAGTCAACACCAGTCTAGTGATCCCCACATTACCCAGGAACTGAAGACCTGCTCTCCCAGCATGCAGGTCATAAGAACCTGTCCACCCAAGGGCACCATGAAGCCCAGTTGCTCCCACATGGCACACCACAATCCCTTCCAGAGCTCTGTGCATAGAGCCTGTGTCTCAACTGATCAGAAAATCTATCAGGTCTATTTCCTTTTCTTCAGTGTACTGATTTCATTCAACCTCAGCACAGCTTTCCCTGTACAGTGTTTTAGAAGCAGCACACATCTCAGTGTTTACATTTCCAAAGCCTCCCCAGATGGTACACTGCATCACATCAGCCCGAGATATGCAATCTCTGGCAGATGCATTCAAATCCAAATTTCACAGAGCTACAGACAACTATCTTGTCTGAAGAGGTGTGGAGCACCAACAGCTCCTGATTTCAAATAGAATTAAAAAAACATTATTTCCAAAGGTCACGTCCTAATTCCACCAAACACTCAAGAACTGCTTAAGACTGCTGCATACAAATTTTGGTTGGAGGCATATAACGATCAGCAGGAAACAGGAAACAGTTATAAAAGTAAGTTATAAAACTTAACAGAAATTATTGAAAAATGAGGAAGTTCACACTCACCAAAACTATCCACATTTCCCTAAAATGTCAGACAGTATCAAACCACTTCATAGATATAAATATTCTATAGATCTAGAATATTTATTGCTAAGTGCAATATTAACAGTAAAAGCATCAGAAGTTTGGGCCTTGCAGCATACTTAATGTAACAAGAGATTCTGCAGCAAATTATGCTGCAAAATGAAGACATGTACAATTCTAAATGTTAAGGACATCCATTTGGAAGGCAGGTTTCATTTGTGTTTGTAGTCTACAGAGTCACAAGAAATCTCAGCATGATCACGTCTGTCTCATCCAACTGTGACACAGGATGAAGAAACAAAGTCCTCACACGTGGTCTTTAAACATAACCATCACAACCCACGTGTGCCCACGGCAAGGTAACGGTTTTATGATTTTCAGAATTTAAACCGAACACAGTCTTCCTTTCTTCTTCAGACAGTAAAAAATAAAGGAAGGCACATGAAGACTGTAAATACAGCCAGAGAACACCAGACTAGTCTGAATATCAATGTTTTCCTTATGAAGCTGGCAAAGCTACCCCAGGATGTGACACAACCTTCGTGAACTACTCCAAGCAGGAAAACTGCGGTGCTGGCGCTTTCCCTTCTTGCACGTTAATTTTTACTCTTACTGCAACAAACTTCTGGAGGAAGGAGAAGCATGTCCCATCACACATCTGCAATGCACCTTGACAGAACCAGAATTCCTTTCCATCACGATTCCCTCACAGACAGCCCTCCTCCCTCACAGGGAAGCACAATCTACCAGAGAGACAGCAGAGTGCCTCCTGGTGCTTATCCTGCCTGCAGGGCCGAAACTGCTGGTCTCTGAGAACGCAAGGGAGAGGACGGGGTGGAAAAACTGTGCAAACGCTCAGCTACAGTCTCCCACAACAGCTGGATGTTTAATCAGATAGGCCCAAAGCGAAACAGTTACAAACCTGATGTCTAAGGTCAGATATTTGGCATTCTGCTCAGCGTTCTGCACGTAAGTACTAACCTACACACGAACGTGCGCAAGGCACAGTTGTACGTGCAAACGGATAGACATTCAAAGAACCCTACGTACATTCTGTTACTGCATTTTTAGGTAGTTACAGTATGCATATAACTAAGTATAGCAATGAAAAAACATAATAAATCATGTCCTTTCAGCAGCACATCACAGGGCCCCCTCTGAGATGCTGCTCCAATTACCTCTGAGGCTCAGCATTAGCTTTCCTTTTAGTGAAACAGAACTGGCTCACAATATTCAAAGGCAATGTATTATTTTGAATGATTGTTTACTTGGAAAAATAACTTTTAAAGTACAATTGTATATCTCACAACCAGATACACTTTTCTTTTTTTTTTTTTTTGGTAACAACTAAGCCTACATTAACATAAACTGAAAAAGCCTACGTATTTACATTTATTTTCTGATCAAAGAGAAACAAAATACTATAAAAGTCACTGTAAACTATCCTCGGGATGGAAAGGCCAACACAGAGTAGGCTCTTAAGCATCTTCAAGGATCTCAGAAAACACGGAATGAAATACAGATCAAAAAAGAGAATGGTGTTTTGAATGCCATGATGTGGATTGCCAAAAATCATGCTACTGATGACGCTGGAAACAATATTAACAGTATCAAAAAAGGAAATTAAAATCTGAGTTATAATCGAATGAGATTGGGATAGTGATTAATCATATTCCAGAAATTAGTGAAGAAATATGCAGTTTTCAAGTAGAACAATGCTGAAAAAGAGGAAAGGCAAGAAGCGATGGGGGGGACAAACCTACGGATGCAGAAACAACTGACTGGAAAAAAAAATCCCAAGAGCTCAGCACATTCAAGAGGAAAGAGATAAACCCAAGTGGAAAAAAAAAAAAAGTAAGAATCAGTATGTGGATTGAGGCCTGATAGCCAGTATTTGTCATACATCTGTGAAACTGAAAATGATGCAATGTAACTGAGAAGCTGCAAACATAGACCTGAAATGGAAGAGGGAAAAAAGTAAACTTGTGAATTGAGGCCTGTGATCTGAATCAGTACCACACAAGGTATTAGAAGAAACATTGAAGGGAAGTATAATTAGAGACTTGGGAAACAGGATAGAATGTAACATGGATGTCACGCCAAACACACTGGACATCTTTCTCTGACACATATTGAGGGTTTTGTTTTGTTTTTTTGGTTTGGTTTTTTTTTTTTTTTTTCAGAAAAGCTAAATATATATATCTCGGATCTCATCTATTTGGATCTCTGCAAAGCTTTAAATCATAATTAACGACAGAGAAAATAAAAATAAGCACAGAAGCTGTAAGACAAAGGAAAACAGTTATTAAAGAAAACACTTCTTAGCTACAGTGGTACCTTGCAAAATTACTAACCCCACCCCAAAACATAGCCAGGACAACAGCAATCCCAACTGTACAGTGCACCGGCACAACTCGCAAGGCACTGGAAAGCTTTACTCTGGAATACGAGGCACAGCACAGGTCACTCAGGAACTCAAACTGCAAGAGATGAGCCATGTGCTGCTGAGGAGAAGGCAGCCACGGAAAGGCCACTAGAGAACATGAGCTCAGTGAATCCTGCCAAAAAGGCGGCTGTCTGCTGTCTGTGCAAGCAAGTAGGATGGGGACATGAGGGAACGGAGCAGGAAAGAAAGAGAAGAGCTTCTCAGACTGGAAGACAACACTGGCACAGGAACAAACGTGTAGCCACAAATACATTTTGGCTGGAAATTTGAAAGTTTATAACCATCAGTAAAGTAAGATTCTGGAACAGCTTCCGATTCAAAGAGGCAAAGCTTATAAAAAAAATCATTGTTTTCAGGATTCAGACTAAAATATTTAGGAAAGGGATAAGAAGCAGCGCCTGTGATGCGTTCCATAACCTATCAAGCGTGCTCAAGTGCTATGTGCAGACTGAGAAGCACAAAAGCCCTACCAATTCATTTTCTACACTAAGAGAACTGACAGAGCTAGAAGCCTATAGGCTAACAATTGAAGGTCTGCATGTAACTAGGGATCTTAGCAGTCAATTAAAGGAGAAACCCTGCTGGTTTTCAAATATAGAATTTCTTATTTAAAGTCTTCTCTCCCTATCTTCTGCTGAGCATCTGCTGCTCTCCCTAAGAATCCAAACAACCAGCTGAGGACGGGGAGAACACAGGGAGGCTTCCAGGATATCTCAGAAACATTTCTAAAACTGACATACATTTAACCATATGTCTTGCTCCAATTCCAAATCAGCTCTGGGCAAAATTTGGAGGGAGTATAGAAAGGTGTATTATCTGAACCTGAGTCTGAAAATAAATTCTCTATAGCGGGCCAGCTGTAGAGTGTGCTGAGACCAAAAACTGTTTCCACAGACATACTTTCCCAAACTTAGACTAAGAAACATAAGAAAGGATTTCCTTTTCACTTCTGGAAGATAAAGGAATATACAATCCTATAAATGCTCTTGATGCACGTGAAGGAATTTATTGCTTTGTCTGCTACCCAGACAAGTCTAAGAAACATCTCTTCTGATAAGTACTATTTAATCTAGGAATCAAAGAAAATCCTGGCCTCATCAGAATTTTTTTCCTACTGACACTTTCTTGGCAATTTTCATTTATTGCTTATTGGTATGATCTTTATTACTTTTTATTACCAGAAAATTGCCCTTTTTTTTTTTTTCTTTTTTCTTTTTTTTTTTTTTTCAGTCAAAGTTTCACCAAAAGCATGCAATTTGAGCTGAGTAAACAGTGGCAGTAAACAGTAGTTTAAAGAAGTTACCAGGCTGAAATGATTTTTTTTTTTTTTTTAATGGTGAAATATGAATAGAAAATAGACATTGGAAAATGGTGAAATGATATTGAATCAGATTTGGGCTATCCAACTTCTGGAATGGACTATATGTAGCAGATGCTGCTATTCTTGTGCAGCAATCCTACTAAAGTAAGAAAGATAGAGATGGATGAAAGGTTTAGGAAATCCAAGCTATTTTAAGTTTTTCAAACTCAACTTTAGAAAATGGTCAAACCTCTTATTTTCCTTTCCCCTTCTTCCTTTCCTATTTTCCTTTCCCTTCTAGCATTGTCTTCCCCCCATCAGGTGGTTTGTAATAATTATTTGTTATTTGAGAACAATGTAGAATAAACATTAAATAATTGAAAAATGATTTCTGTCACAAGGCATGTTAAGAACACAAAGGTATTATGGAAGAGAAAATATATTGCCTTGATGAAAAGTGAATAGAAACTGGAGAGATGTCATTAGATTAGATAAAGGAAGATAAATGGGAGACAGGCAGAGCAGTTGAGAAACAAAAGGCTTAGAGAAAACTGATGATAACTGCAGACAAATGTACATTAGAGTTTGTTTTTTAATTAGGGAAAGCTTTTTTATTAATACAGTTTATAGAATCTTTATGAAAGAGATGAATCACAGAAATTGATTGCAGAAGTCCAGCAGAAAATACTAATTACTGGGACAACATCACTTGTCAATAGCAGAGAATGCAATGAATTGGAAAAATATATTGGATGGACTTTCAGAAGTAGTCCAGTAACTAGAAATCAAGCCAGTGCCTTACAAAAAAAAGAATAAAAAAAGAAAGAAAGAAAAGATGAAGGGGATGGGATCATACATCAAATTAGTTATGAAAATGCCAGGAAGATAAACTAAGTGATGAAATAAGATAATTTTAACTGGGCTATGAGCTCTCATATGGTAAGAAAAAAGCCCCAAGATTTTAACATAGAAAACTAATGATTTTAACAAAAGTAATGGACTTCTGATATTTTAACGAAACATTAATAAAATCATTTGTATTAACATCAATGTCATTTCTGTTTACACTGGGAAGACATACACCTTCCCCATACTGACACTATTCTAAGGAATAGGTTCTCAGTGATGACTGAGGAACATGAGCGAAAGCTTGCAAAGCTTCTTTTAAAGTATATCAGATTTTAAAACTTTGTTATTTTCTTCTTTAGATATCCTTTTCTGCTGAATTTACTTTATCTCATCTTTCGTGCTCCTGGAGAGCTTGAAGGCACATACTTCTGCACTAACAATGGCAGTGAATAACAAATTACACTAACAGCCAATACTTTGGAACTCAGATAAAAGACAAATTAGCAAATAACAGATTTGTGAAAAAAACCTGTACTTTTTCAAGCTGTATGCTATACTTTTCCTTAGTGAAACAACACAGGCTTGTTAGAATTTTTTTTGCTAATTTATGTTTTTGTCCTATTGCATTAAACAATCACTGCTAACAGAGCATTTCAAGGGAACACAAATTGCAGAAGAACAGAAAAGCTTAGTTGAGAAACAAGAAGGAAGCCTACACCACCAACACTATCATTCAACAAGGCAAGACTACCTCTGCAGGTTCGGTTAGACTTACATACCAATAAAAGCAGTGCTAAGCTAAACAAATCTTTCCTCTAATTGTGCCAAAACGTCTGGGTGGACAATCTTCATGCCAGAATTTTCCTTCTTATTATAGATTACAAGGGTTGTTTTTTCAGCTGCAACAGAGCCCAGGAAAAAGCCTGTTATGAAAACAACAAAGTTGATTTTGCATCAGATATCCCAGCAGACCTCAGGACTGTTTTTCTTCCCCTCGCTGCTGGTTCTTCCTGGGCCCTCTGTGCAGGAATTTGATCTATTCTAGAAATGAAAGCAGTGGTCCTTATTCTGTAGGCCATCTGCTTTTGAGCAGGGATTGTAACCCAGTATCCAGGCCTGTTCTCATTTCCAGTTTCACTGGTTTCATTGCCTCCAGCCCTTCTGAATGTTGTCCAAGGAGAGATTCAGGGGCTCTCTACAGGCACTAGCTCTACAGCAGCATCCAGGATTCACACAGCAGCTGTTCCTTGCTCCCTCTCTGCACAGAAATGTCTTTCAGGGCAATGGCCTTATACAAGGTAGAAGTTGTGTTTTCTGCCAAACTTCAGCAAATCCTAGTAAGGCTTGCAAGGCAAACTCTCTATGCACAGACTTTCTCTGCTTGCAAGTAGGTAAAGCTGAGACATCCCAGCAGTACCACCCACACCTGCACATTGTGCCCCAGCAGCAGGCTTCTTCTGGGGTGCTTTCCTTGTCTGTAGAAAAGGCCACAGGCTGTGAATAAAGAAGAAAGACAGGTCGAGGGAAATACACACAGCTATCCTGCAGTCCTCCAAATCACCTAGATTCCACGCATATATTCTGCCTAGTAAAAACAGACTTGGTGAATTGAAAATGGGGAAAGGTTAAGATGTCCTGAGCATGAAAACAAATGATGAGAGATGGGACTGTGAACATGTCTCAGTGCAAGAAATAGCCAAGAAGTCCCTACAACTTTTGTACACATAAAAAAAACAAATCACAATTTGGATTAAAATGATTTCTCATGAAAGCATCATTTAATTTGTGCTATGCACAGCACTTTAGAGTTGTGGCTCCCTGAAGTCCAGTTGTTTGGAAAGGTTTTCATCAAGTCCAATTTAATGGGCCACAGCTCAATAAAACTCTTTATGGAGCAACTTAAATGGATTGCATCTCTCCCTCCCCCACAAGAAAATCCTGTCCAGAGGAAACCATTTAGGAATGAGTTTCCTTTTTACTATTTTATAGAAAAGCAGCAATGGCAGCAAGAGACGCTTTATGAGAAGCATTCCATAAATCCAAACCAATTACTACAGGAAAGTAGGTAAGTAGAGTTTGCGTGTATATCCTGAAAATGTCCGTTAGCACATCTGGAAACAACTGGAAAATGAACAAAGGATAGTTGACCATCCTGCTGTTGTCTAAGTCCCAAAACACACCAGTACATCTGCATTTTCCTTCAGTGCGATGCACAGAAATTCCACGTATTGAAAAGCATTGCTAAGACAGCAAAGTCAAGCAGTACTTGGCTCTCATCTTAAGAAAAAGAAGGGCAGAAGGGGTAGGAGGGCAGAAATATGAGCATTTAGGACAGTTTTGCAGAGGAAATAGCTACAGTGGTCAACGATTTGAGTAAGAAAGTTTGTAAAAGGAAAGACCTCTAAGCTTGATGGAAAATGTGAGATGGATTCTGATGGGATGAAGAATTCAAAGAAATCTCAAAACTGAAAAAGCAGCATGACACTTAACAAAGGTAAAACAGAGATCAAATCTCACCAAAATCTATTAGATTACTTTTGATTTTAAGAGCCAAATGTGTCTGCTAGTGGGAAATTGAGATTCTGAAATATTTAAAACAAATCTCTAGAAATCTATGCAATGTTAGCCAAACTTCAGATAAATCACTTCTTGTCTGCTTGCTTTGTCTTAATGTTAATTTTCAGGAAAAGGTCCTGAGTTCTTTTGGGTAAGCATAGGCAAATCTCTTTCCTCACTGTGCTCCACTCTGATCTCAAGAGTAGTTAATTAATAATCATTGATTTTACATTATTGTACTTCTTATAAGAAACCAATTGGGCTTCTTCCATCTCTGAGCTCTGACATGTTTCTGGTAAGCTTTAGCTTCTAATTTAACTGCCAATCATTTTATTATTTATGCCACAGGTTAATCTTGAAGAAGTACCTTCAAGAGAGATGAACAACACATGGTGGCATTGGCCATGGTGGCACAGAAATGTGCAATAACTAGAAATAAAATGATGGAGATAGGACTGCAAGTTACTTTACCAGTGTCAAGAGAAGACTGGAAGTACAGGTGAGATAAAAGCATTTTCCAGCACTTTTGACTTGCCTTTTCTGGATCTGCCATTCTATGCCAGGCAGTCCTTAATAGGCATTGTTCCAGCTGTAGCCTTTACCATAAGAAGCAATAACTTCACTGTAGACAGTGACTGCACTAGGCCTGCACAACCCCAAATTCTTCCATAAGCATAAGCCAGTTCAGTTTTTCAGTTGCAGAGAGATGTACAGAAGGTTAAAAAGTTGTCTGAAAGGAGACAACTGCAAGAAAGCTGAGAGAAGTTGAAATTCTGCTTTGCAACCATGGACATGACAAGATGATCTGGAGGCAGCATCAGAATCCAAGCTCTGAGCTCCCAGCATCTTAAAAATGGCAGGAGATACTCTCAGTAGCTATATACAAATCAGGAGTTTTTACACCCTCCTTGCCCCCCTGCCTTCCCTTCCCCCCCCCCCCCCCAAAAAAAAAAAAAAAAAAAAGGTTCAGAGCAGTTTGTTAGAGCAGTTCTTCCTACAGTAATGAATAACAGTCACAGGCAATGACTCCAATAAAAATAAACCACCATTGCACGCACATGTGGCTAGGCTTACTCCCAGAGGAGACATTCAATACTTGTAAATGAAAGAAATGGAAGGAAAACAAACAAAAGGAGGAGATAGAAATGAAAACCAAGAATCTTTTAAGAACAAGTCCAGGAACAAGGACACCAAGTTCTGCAATACCTGGCTGGCTTCAGTTCTTTCTTCTAAAGAGCAATATATATTTAAAAGATTTTTCACAGTGCACTCTGCCAGCACCTGGGAATTAGGTACTCTTCCTAATTCTCCACTGATTCAGTGAGCAAATCACATTCCTTTGGTTGAGTCCAAAACCATGCATGGGAACATATATCTGCAGCAAGTTCATACTAGTTTTCTGCCAGGTAGGCACAGCTCTGGAGATAGCCTACTTTTCCCCACACAGAGGTGGCAGCAGAAGGATCAATTAACAATAACTCTGTTACCTGTTTCCTCAAGTCCAGTAGAGACAATTCCAACCCTCTCCCCACCTCAGCCCCAATAAAACCAGAGCAAAGGCACTTGATGACTGTGATATTCTCCTCTATCTCCAAATGATTTCACCTTTAAATTCTAGTGTTTACTGCCCATAAGCAGGAAGCATTCACCAGATACTCCTGATAGGAGATTAATTTATCACATTTTCTAGGTCGTGAATCTGTCCTATTCACGTGGTCGCTAACACCAGATGATCAGCCTGGAAGTTGTTCCAGTCCTTGTAGTGTGCAAATACTAGCCAAATACTGGATTTCAAGTGAAAGAGCTCAGTATATCATAAGTGTTGCCATTCAGACTCTGCTTTAGCTCAAGGCTAGTGAAGAGCTCCAAATATCCTTGGAGTGAGTAAACAGAATTTCTATGGAAGGAAACCATGAAAACCTCAAATGAGTATCAAAGATAATCACAGGCAAGAAAAACACAGCTTTCTAAGGTGAGCTGCTCCGCTGTGCTCCACAGCAACGACTGTCCTGACTGCAATAGGCCAAATGAACAAAATGCTTCTTTGGCTTCTTGTCCTCTCCTTGGCTGTGAATATGGCCCCGCACTCTTGCAGCCAGGTTGCCTTTTTTCTGCTTGAAGTACTTAAGGATTCACAATAACTTCAGAGACAGGGAACTGCACTGCCCAGGCAAACATTGGGCCATTTCAAGTTTTAACTGAAAAAGAAAATGCATTCCCAGATGTTTATCCAAACCGTGTCTGAACTGCAACAGCCTGGTCTGGGAACTGTACAAACCAGGCTGCCTCCAGTACACTTCCACTTAAGCCATAGAGACTTCTGGCTTCTGGGACATCTGGTGCAAGCTCCCCAGTGTGAAATGCTTGGTATGCAGGGCCAGTCAGCCCCCTTCTGCTCATGTAACACCAGACCCGGTGAAATTCCTCTTCCCAGAATCACTTTCTGTCTCCCTGCCACGTACCTTATTCCCCACTTTGTATACTGAATTTTATTGTCCTTTTTGAGTCTCTCCAAATTTTCCCAGTGGAGAGTCCTCTAAAAGGTCAGGATACTTCACAAAACTTGGCCCTGAAGATTTCCTATGCTATAAAACTGTTGAGGCCCAAAGCCCTGATAAGTGTCCAACATGAAGGGTAATTCAGGAGAAGAAGCCTGAAGCTTTTACTCAGTGGGAAAGCAGCCAGCATGTCCGAGTCACCACACAGAAATTGCACTAAGAAAAAGAACCTGGGGATGGTGCTGGGGAGGGATAAAGCATAAACACAGCCTACTAGGGGAATTCTCCTGTGTCACTCAGCTTGTGGTCACTTGGACTTATGGTATACTCACTGGTGCTAAGAACAGAAACAGTTTACGAAGCTTTTCAGAGCCTTCCATGTTGTTTAGCTTGACTTTGGTTCCAAAAGTAAGAAGAGGACCGAAAGATGTAATTGTTATTTATGACATATATTGGAATAGTATCTTGTATCCTCTGCATCATGCATCCCAAATCTGGAAGGTCTCAAAAAGAGCAGCAGCATAATACCACCAGAAGATGTATGGCTGCTTCCACTACGCCTGCCAGACTTGCCCTTAAAATAAGGGAGCAGCTGAGAGACAAGTATGGCAGCACAGTAGCTGCACACTCTTCTCTGCAGAGCCACATTTTATAGAATGACTGGAGTTGTAAGAGTCTGTAAAGCTCATCCAGTTCGAACTCTGTGTGGTGGGCAGGGCTGCTCCCCACCAGACCAGGTTGCCCAGGGTCCATCCAACCTGGCCTTGAACTCCCAGGGATAGGGCATCTACAATCTCTCTGGGCAGCTGTGCCAGCACCTCACCATCCTGAGTAAAAAAAAATTTCCACCTAGTATCTAATTTACATCTCCCCTCTTTTAGTTTGAAACCTTTCTCCTTGTCCTATAACTATTAGACCGTGTAAAAAGTTGGTCTCTGTAGGGATCCAACCAGCATCCAGCCCACACAATAACACAGAACAGATCAACTTGGTATTAGTCTTAACCACAACATAAGGAACATACATTCTTAAATACGTAATTAGCATATGCGTTGCCATAATGATTTACTGCTTTTATTATTCTTCAGATCTCTATGAAGCTTCTTCATGATAGTTTTAACATAATTCCACAGATAAAAAAATATCTGCAACAAATTCAACCCTTATCCCTCTTTCTAATGCTTCTCAAATCTTTATTCAGTTAATACTCATTCCTCCTTCCATTTTGTTTTAGCTTAATAAATGATGAAAACACCTCAAGATTCTTGCTTACAAACTGAAAGTGAATTAATATATTGTAAAAGGGGATGCCCAGAAGTGTGCTCTTCCCATCCTGTACTCACTGTTTTCAGACATCAATAAAAACAAATACCTCCTTGATGTAAAGGCGTAATCCTAAATTCCTAGGCATGGGCCAAAAAGAGATGGAATTCAACCAAGTCCAAGACTAAAGCATAAATATTTTTGACCCACACTAGTGGCTGCAAAATGCTTTTGATATGAAACAAACAAGAACTGTTTTCAGCTTTTGAGTGTGTGCACTTCATTCTGTTCCTTAAAAGCAAAGTCTTTGGGAAAAAAAAAAACAACAATACCACCACTGCTAAATTCACATGTGAAAGACAGTAGTATTATCTTAAATAGAGCTTCAGTAGAAAACATTTTAGATTTCAGTGCGCATCATGTAATAAGGACAAGAAAAAATACTAACAGATGTGAGCTAATAAATGCAGAGGAAATGAATGCACATTTGGAGTACTATCATACCATATGGGTGTTAAGAAAAGGTGATAAGTGTAAAATTAAGCCTAATTTCAACCTTTGTACAAGACTCAGATTTCAGCTAGCAAGAACATCTTTGGGTGAGATAAGGAAGCAGAAAATTTCATTAAACAAATATTTCAAAGTGTAATATCCTAGATATACAAAATTCTTAGACAATTTTCCTTTAATATGATTAAAGCATCGTTAAAGTTGTACTGCCTTGGATCACAGGGATCATGTCTGATCCTCACCTTTTCTAAACATATGCAAACCATTTTCCCTACCAACATCAGTATATCAAAGTTTAAAAATCAGACAAACTTTATCTGAGGTTCATCTTTACTAGTAACGATTCAAAGTTGTTGCAATGTCAAGAAATATATTGCCTTACACAGACCATACCTGGGAAGAAAGTAAGTGGAAAGAGAGAATAAAGAAGAAAATACAATTAATGACGCAAAAAATCCTCAACATAGAAAAATCACCTTGAATTTATAAATCAACACATATACAAAGAAAACAGGCATGAAACTTCACCGTGAGTTTTTCATAGTACACAGTACTGACATAGGACCTTTATTCTGACAGGAATACCAAAGTACAAGAGATTTCCTCTATTACTAAACCTAATTCTCTACTGCAGACAAACACATTTTATCAAACACTATGCATCACATGTATTAACACACACAAGTTCTCTCTCAGAGCAGCAGCTTCGTTCCCATTATTCAGTCATAGCACTTGTTCTGAACACAGCTACTTCAACACAAACGTCAAAGCCAAACACAGTACTCCAGAGATGTCCCCAGAGCTTTGGTACAAGGCTACAAATATATTCCCGTTTCCTCTGACTATGACATGGTTAACTCCATGACCAGTGCACCCGAAGAAGAGCTAAGTGGCCTCTCAGTCAAAAATAACAAAGGATCATGAATACAGGTTGAATTCCAGGTAGCAAGTGATCACCTGTACCACCAAGCTCAGGAGGAAGACTCAGTAGAACTTAATGAGTTCGCCCTTGCAATCTCAGGGATATTCCTGCTTCTTTGTTTGGAATGCTCTGAACTACAGATCTGCGTGTTTGAAGTTAACAGCTGCTGCTACATTTTTGTTTATCTAGCATTAGAATAATCTTCATTTAGGAAAACTGCAAAGCTAATAAAAAAAAATCAGAAAAATATAAATTATTTTAAGGTTTCCTTCTGTTCTTTTCTGTTTTACCTGATGTCCTCTCAGTTCTATTTAGATTCTTAGATAACAAACGGAATAGTGTTATATAAGCACCTGAGTAAATGAGTGATTGCTCAAGACTGATGGAAAAGTTTTTCCTCTATAAAAGTGTGCTGCCAACAGGAAGGAGCCATAAATCCAGCCCTGGACAGGACTGCAGCGATGCTTATATTGTATAACCACCTCTCCCAAGTCCATTATGCAGAAAGCATAATGAAAACAGCAACACGAACACACAAGTTGGGAAAGTGACCTAATGAAGTTTGAGCTCTAGCTACTTGTTAATGAATCTTATTTATTTTTATGGTGTCTTTTCATTTGGTACTTTTGCTGGATTAAATCACTTATCATACTGTTTCGATAATCATCTTTTTATGCTACACTTGTGCACTGTGTCCAGTTTCATCCTGGACATCCATTCACATGCAACTCAATGTCATATTGCTGCTTACGCTTGTATGTGACCTATGGATAAGCAAAAGATTTCTGTTGTGAGAATTACCAGTGTAGGGATATTGTAATCAGAAAAATATAATAAGCTACTTATTTATCAATTTAAGGGATGTGGTTTGTATGCATTACACATTGAAATTTGAGCCTATAAAAACCTTCATTGCATCTTGATTCTAAAGAGTCAAACGATGACGGGGCAAGGCAGAAGTCTCTAAAGTAAACAGTCCCAGAAAAAGCTGCTTGCTTTTTTTTGTTTGTTTGTTTAAATGGAAGACTTTACAGAGTTCAGATCAATGATCTTGGAGTCTTCCCACAGCTATTTCTTTAAAAGCAATGTTCTTTGTATGTAAAAAAAACTCTCACCTGAATAAAACTACTTTTCTGTAAAATTTCCTACCCTTTAAATGACTCCATGTCATCACTCTTCCTTGTCTTAAGAAGTCTTCGTGCTTTTACAGAGCTGATTTTCCATACGATAAGCATATTATATAACAAATGGCTTACAACAGATAAACACTTTATAACATTTCAATTCTGAAACAACCCAATAACCACATCTCTTTTCTACTAGTGCTTACTGAAGCTCATTACCTGCCATCATCTGTTGATTTTATTCACATCTACACACTTGAAAAAAGAACTGAATTATGTATATAATTTACATTACTATGTACGTGATTCAAGTAGCATACGCAGTCAGGTTTTCTCAGTGCAGATTGAGGCTACTAAACAGCACTGCATTTGTTCTAGTACTTCTGCGAGAAATGCACATCCACAGCTCTCTTCTGTTCTAAAGGTACAGAAATTTCTTTTTCTGAGCCTCCCCAAATCCTAGCTTGGCTAAAGACATGTAAAGAATGTAAAGAAACACATTTCTCATCTCACACAACTACAGGTAACCTGTGCACATCCTCAGTCACCTTCTTTGGCAAAACACTGATTTCAACGCCCAGTTCTCCATGGGATTTTTCTTGTTCCAACCACGTCAAAGACTGAATCAGCCCTGCTGAAGTAGGTGAAAAGTTTTCTGTCTGCATTGAACAGACCACCTCCAGCTTCCCCATCTGACTTCAAAGGTATTTTAAGACTACTGAAAAAAATATGTTTACACTGCTTCTTCTGCATCTTCATTTGGTTTAGTATGCATCTATAATTGTTACAAAATTAACAGAAGAAAACACACTAACACTATATTTACATTAGATCTTATTCCTTCCATTTCACAGTGATTTCAGCATATTCCATCACATTACATTTCATTGCTTCTCTTTTTCTTCCCAGTAAACACTACTGTCTCAAAGTAATCAGAAGTCTTCACAGTATGAGGCTACAAACTTCCACTGAGCCTTGATGTGCAAACATTTGATTCTGTTTTTCAGATTTCATTATTGTACTCTCTCTTGCCTAGGTTAAGATAAAAATTAGAAGGGCTTAAACCCAGACAGCACTTAGCATACGTTTTTTCCTCAGCCTACTTGCTTTGTTTGTAATTGCTTTATTTTTTGTGGTTTATTTGCTTCCCCTTTTTATAGATAAAAACCTCAATTGATGTTATCTCAAAAACTGGACAACTATCCAACAGCTAGAGAGCCTATCTAACAACTACCATCAAGGTCTTACAGGGAGACATAAATCTAGTTTTATTCTGAAGCCTTAAGTCCCATACACATAAAAGTTCATCTCTGCCCCCCTTCTCATTCTCCCAGCCCTTCTGCACGCCAGCAAGTACCATGGTTACTTCACCATCACAATTTTGGAATGCTTATTCAGGGCTTATTCATATGATACTGAACAGACCAAGACAAAACAGCTGGTCTGTAACTAAGGACACAACAAAAGTTATGTCTGGCATTAGTCAGAATAAGAGATGGCTTTCTGTTTTGTTTTAAGACTGAGTCATCATATACTTATCCATTTGAAACACTTTACCTGAAGCAGGAAAACAGCTGTACAACAACTACCTGGCATGGCTTGAAAGCCCTAGTCCCTATCTCGTATCTCAATCCTGGAGTTCTTTAAAATACCATGCGATAACATTGATTTGTTATATAATAACACCTTGTGCTTCCACAGCACTTTCCATCTGAGAATTTCAAAACACATTATAGCCATTAGTGTTACAATATGAGTCTCACAAATCCCTTGGAAACTATAAAATAAACCAGGCCCATTTTAGTTGCCGTACCAGATCTGGTCAGTGTTTCACTTAATCCAGCATCCTGCCTCTAACAGACAAGAATAAAATGTTAAATATAGCACGTCAAATTATTAAACCCTACCACACTGTCTCCCAAAGACAGCTGAGCACACATGAAAACAGTAAGCTTGGAAGCCTTTTGACTCCAATTCAGGAAAGCAGGATCATTATAAGCATAGCGGCAACTGAGGAATCTCATAGTTTGTGGCACAGTCTCGTTAGTTTTGGCCCAACCTCAAAGGCCCTGCATGTTTATGTATGGAATTCAGGAAAACACATGTCAAGGTTAATGACTTACAAGACTCCTCAGGGAGAACCAACTATCACTATCCATATACTGGACAGATAGTAGCAAATTCCCTTTGTGAACACATTTGTGTGAAATGATTAACTTCTCCCAATTTCTCCCGAGCTCTTATGACTCCATACTGCTCTGTGCCTCGTGCAGCTTCAGCCCTACCTCAGTAGTCAGCAGACTGACTGCAACCCATCTCGTGGATTCTGATGGCACAATTAATCCAAGAGAAGGCTGGAAACCTGCGCTTGTCCTCCCACCTGTGGCAATGTATCTCTGCTAAAGGAAAATGAAACTAGAACACAGGCTTTGGAAAGTGGGAAAAAGAGGAGCGTTCATCTGTTTAAGAAACCTTGTCCTATCCAAGCAATAAAATAAACCTAACAGATTTTAAGGCAGGCAGGATGTTCCAGAAATTTCAATACTTTGCTGAATTGCCTGTTGTCTTACTAATGTTCAACAGACATGTAAAGGGTGAGGAGGAAAAAGGGATAGTTGGCAGAAAAATGGCTGCAAAACAAACAAACAAACAACTCCTGTGTAAGAATTCTATGCTTGATTTCCCTAGATTTGTTGCATACTCTTTATGCCACCCGCTGCCTTGGCATTCTGTAGAGTTTCAGGTCTATGGACTACTGCACTGACCTTGAGCTTTCCCAGAACTCAATGCTGTGTGACTGAGAACAAGCATCAAGCAATTCAGTGGGCTGTGCTCTACGTGTTTCCTGCAAACTGCTTGGCTTGAATCCTCCTTAATGATTATATCTTCACATTTTGAAGAATATTACCCTCCGGACTCACAGCCCAGCAAATCTCAAGTGCTGATTTTGCTCTTGAGGGGCAAGCTTTCCCAGCAAGGACAAGCACCCTGGCTCTACTACCATGCAAATCAGACATATGGGAAGATCTCTCCCAGACTGTCACTGTGACCTCTCCTCCTCCAGAGGAAAAGAAAGTAGAGCCAGAAAGACCTTCCTCAGGCAGTAAAGTGACCAGTAAAGAAGAATTCTTGCATTTAAATAAAAAAATGTGTCCAAAAAAAAAAAGTCGCATAACACCTTTTCTGACAGCACTTGAAGCAGACAAAACATCAATAACATTAAGACCAAGGGTTGCAGCCTTCAAAAAGAGTTACACCAATGAAAAATAGAAGAGATGAAACCAAAAGAGATTAACCATGGATATCCCAAGGGACAGATGAAATCATGTGTTATTATGTTTTAAAAACAGGAAGAGTCATTCCCTCAATCAAACCCCATGTCTTATCTCCCTTATCTCCTAGATTTTCGGATTTTTTTTCCTTTTTTTTTTTTATTTTTTTATTTTTAAATTAAAGAGTGAAGGTGGCCAGGCAAAAAAAAAAAAAAAAAAAAAGCTACCATAGTTCATTCAAAAGCATGAAGTCCCTCAGTAAAAGTGTTAGTTATCTCCTTTTTGCAGATGTACTACTGGAAAGCTGTTACCACATTTAATGCACAAAAGAAGTTTGCCGGTACAGGCAACTCCATTTGCAAACAGTAGCTGCAGATAGAGCACTCTCTATCCTAACAGTCACAGAAGAAATTTGGCACAGAAGAGTGGGAAAGATGCGACAGCAAAACAATCATGCTACCAAAAGGACTAGCTTCCCACTTCCATCTCAAATTCCTGTGCAGGAGAACACTTCAAGGATTACCTTCACTCCACAGTATGTAATGCCCTAAAAACTCAAGGAATTTGCATGTCTGTGCCAACACACACTAGATCCTTTGATTCAGATAAGCCCATTCTAACACAGGGAGGCAGTGGAGGACTGGCCATCCCTGAAAAGCAAAGAACAGTGACCTCCCTGCATCCCAGGTAGGCACTTGGCCCATTCTCACCACACGGTACTTAACCACGCTGGCTGTCATACAGTTACCCACCTAGTGAACAACTGCTTGTATGACTTATATTTAAGTTCTCACCTGCCTTGTCAGCAAGTCATGATATTGCAGGATGAGCCTGGTGTTGACACTGTGACTCCAAGTGTTACCAAGGGCTGCTGTCACACAAGCAGATTCCCTCTTCCCACTTCCAGAAGCTCCTGAAACTGATTACAAAAGAAACTGCATCAGGACAGCACCACAGAAAAGATTTCAGCATGGAAACTCTAATCAACCATCTCAGACTGTAATAATTTTGTTTTTAACAGATGACAGCATTGCATGAAACTCCTAAATACCTGGAGGTGCACTGGGGCACACTTATCGTGTTCCTTTAAAACACAAGAACCCCCAGCAAACCAGCTTTATATGGGCACAGTAAAGCAAGCATGACAGTGTAAAACTCAACAACAAAAAGGAAAGTTAAAGGAGCAGAATGTGGTGCCGTGATACTCTGATCCAAAAATTAAAATACTGTTTCACACAAGTAGGCATCCCTTATGTTTTCTAAAATATAACTAACTGTAAATACCATTCTGATGTCTTGGAGATCATCTGAACTTTTTATAACCCTACAGGAAAATGCAGTCTTCTGTGATCAGCAATGATAATGTAAAGTGCTTCCAATAGTGCAGCATGACCCAGCTTGCTGAACTGCCTTTTCACTTGATTTCTCTAGCATTGAAACCAAAGAACCCATTCATGCACACACATCAGTAAACAAGCAGAAAGGTGTCCAAGACCTTCATCTTTGCTTACCACAAATTCTGCTTAAGATGAACAGATAGATGGTTGTGTTGCTTATACTTCAAATGACATTTTAAGAACAGAGTGCAAAACAGGCAAATCAAAGAAATTTGGAAACAAAATCCAAATTACTTGGATTTACTTGCAGATATACAAGATGTATTTGTATATGACCGCAACTTGCAGATACTCATGGTAATCTGAAAGTTGAAAACAGTTTGTGACAATCAGTGCATAAAGTTTTAAAGTGATGAGTATTGACCTGAAGTTGAATGAGAGAAAGCTGGACTTAAAGTCAGTGAACTTCCTGTCACTTGCCACAAAATGAAGACAACAAAAAAAATGAAGACAACAAAAATTGCAACATCAGGCAAAAGCCAAGACTGCTTCCCCAGGATAGTGACAAAATCCTTGTCAAGTGACTCAATTAAAATCACATCAGACAAGACTTTGAGAAAAAAACAATGGAAGAAAGCAGATTATACGACCGGAGCACACTAACTTCTACACTCTTGTAGAGCCAGTCACAGAGCTAAAAGAAATTCTTCACCTTGCTTACAAGGTAGCTTATGTTTCACATGGCTAAAGTAGACTATGAAAAGAGTATTGCAATGACTGCATTACAAATTGCAGAAAAGCCTTATGTTTCTGTCAAAGCTATCAGCAGTGCAACAGAGTAAATGTTGAAACTTAAATTTTAAGTACTAGGTTTTGGAAGCAATACTGTACAGGGCTGACAAAGTTAACTCCTTCCCCAGCAGAGCTTCTGGAAGATTCAGGCTAAGACCCTGCACTGCTTTTAAGTTTCTAAAGTTGTAGATTTTGTTACTTTTTCCCTCCAACTACTCAGAGCAGAAACATTGTTACTTCATTCACTAAAGCTTTTATTTTGGAAAAATATCTAGAAAAGGCAAGACCAAAAAGTGCATGCCCACAGTAAAGATTTGTATCACTACTACTAGCAGTAGTGTAAAGATTTGTATCACTACTACTAGTAGCTTGAGAATAATTAAAAGAGAATGCACTAGGGAGGAGAGTAGCAGGCTGGAGACAAGGGCCAGGAATCACTGCAGTGCACTCGAGGACTCATCTGTAGACCTCGAATCTCCCCTCTGCCCTCTTCCCTGAATAATTTAGGTTTGCAGTGATATCACTGGAATTTGGATTAGGTCTTTAAATGTTCAGGGTGCACTAAAGAAAGCATGTGGTGAAGCACTTGGTTCAAGTCCATAGTTTGATAGGAGCTGGACTCAATACTCAGGAGTTACTTCTCCCCTCATGGTAACTCACTGCAGCATGCACAATGACCACTTCTCCTGAACAAGATGTATTCCAATTTGAAAACAGTTCTTCCATCAAACAAGGATGATTGCTTTCCTTTCTTCAGAACAAAAAGTACCCCTATCTTGATAAGCATCAAACTTTTGCATTAATAACTCGTGGTAGGAGCTCCTAACTGGAAGTTTCTGTATCAAGAAGGCTATTCTGTTAATTAGTCTAACCAGTCTGTATTGGGAAGGTGGATGTATAGACAATAATAATTTCTCTTCATCTGCATTCCTGATTTAATTTGCCTGCTGGAGGAGAGAATAGAACCAAGTGTTAAAAGCAAGGTGCTGGGAGGTCTGTGTTCCATTTCATTATTTAAACCACTTAAGTTCATTAAGTTCTGCAAACTGCATGTACCTCAAAAGTAAAATATAATCACTGTATAAACAGGCCACAGGAGAATAAAAGAAAGAGAAGCAGCTTTAAGGCTTTGCAATCCTCTCCTTGTCACACGGAATAAGATTCCAGTTTCACTGGTAGTTGATGCTGTCCTTTCCCACTAGCTAGGAAGGGGTAGGAATCAAAATTCAGCTAAAGCAGCTCAGAATGAGCTCTGGTGGAGGTGTCTCCTCACGGCTGATATGAGCATACTCCTGCACGCAGCTGGAAGGCCCGGCTCACTCCACAGGGCAGTGTTCACCCACACTGATGGGACACCAAACACTACCTAAGTAGCTATTTGCTGGCTTTAAGCAGCCGCTGTTAACTGCTTGGAATCTGGTGATATACAGGAGGTATCACTCCATAACAATTCCTAATTCTGCATTTCTTGAACACCTAAAACCTGTACCAAAGTGAAGTATTAGAAGTATAAGGCTTGTATCAGAACAAACAAGTTAATTGCTGTATTTATTTTATTATACAGGAGAAAGCCTGCTGCACCACACATCCCATCTGAAGAGAACTGTTTTTGTGACCCATTTTCAGGCAAATCCTCTCCTATGAAGTTATTCAAATTTATGACTGGTGCAAAGTGGTTAGTAAGCCTGGAGCAAATTTACACTGATGACTGTTTACAGGATGGAAAGGAATGCCTCACAGGAAAGCTTTCTTTCTGTTTTATAAGGGATGTTCCTGCAGTGATGCATTGGGCAAAAGGAGGAGCACACCAACAAGTGAGCTTAATGGAGGGGAAGCAGCACCAGCCTTGCAGGAAAGTTCAAAGACAGTGACAGTATGCGCTTCTTTCCTTCCCCTTACTCTAAACACAAAAAGATAGCAATGATTTCAGAAGAAGTAAAGAGTATATACTAAGAAAATATATTTACATCCAAGCATGGCCTTAAAATCCCAAATTTATCTTTTCAAACACTACTTAGTCAATTCATGAAAAGCACAAGGAAAATAGATAAATAAAACTGTTTAGAGAAAGTGTGATATTTTTTGGTATGTACTGCCTTGATTTTCCAAACTCTGACATTTTCATATTTAGAGATGGGATAGACCAACCTTGGCCCAAGAAGAACCAAGCTCCTAGAGGCTCCCTGGCTCTAAAGGACGTAGGTCTCTGCTCAGAAGTCCTCCCACTGTCCATTCTGAAGCACTCAGAGAGGCACAGAATAGCAGGTCCCAGCTGACGGGCAGCACCTCCACCTTGCCAACCTGGTCAGCGCACTGCTCATGCCCCAGTCAGTCCTGTCACTACAGTTTCTGCTCAGGATATGGCAGATACAGGTAGCTCAGGGTCAGGGAGAGAAAGAAAAGGGGGGGGGGGGGGAACCTGACAATTTAATGAGAGAGAGGTGGCAGATCTCAGTTCACAGCTGGACAAAAGGAGGACAGTAAATGTGAGAAGGGAGTGGGTGTGCGGAAGCACAGAGATGGGATCCTAGGATAGGGAGGTGAGGGTGCATGGTAGGAGGGTAGGAAAAGACCTCTAAATAAACTCTTCTCCATGTATTCAGATCCAGCTCAAATGAAACACAGTAGTGACTTTGATTCCAATAAACACTCCATTTTTCCTCACACAAAAAGTACTAGCATTGAAGGGATCAAAGGGCACACTGGCAGGCAGGATTGCACTCGGTACCTGTTCTGCTGTTTCCTGTGAAATTGGGTTCTTCAGGGCACCACCAGAGGCACTAGTAGTGACTGTCTGCTCTGGAAAGCATGAACAAGGCAAAAACTGTCTCCTTCACTCTCACTCGACAGCTGTCACAAGTGAAAATAAAGGTTCTTGTGGTTTGGGTCAAATGCAAAGTGACTCTGCACAACCAGGGAAAAAAACAAACCAAAGAAGAAAGGGTGATTCTTCAACTGAGGATTATTCAGCTGCAATGTTATCTCCACACAGAGGTTGAGATGCATTTTCTTCTGGGCTCTGATGCCTTGGAAGAAGCTGTCAGAGGACTTGGGCAACAGCACTTAGTCCAGTTATACACAAAAGTTAAATTCATTTTGTCCAGTTCTCCCATCAGCGCAATTTAAATGAACGTTCATAAAGACCTTTCTTATCACTGAAATTAATGCCATAGATAGTCTGAATGGGGATAGTAGGTTGCAGTCTTATCATTTCATAATTTAAAAATCTTTTTTCAATTAATGCAAAAAGGGACTGATATACATTAGGACAGGGAAGTAACCAAACACAGAAGCTACCAACCCCCAAATTTCAACATCTTGATGAAAGCCTGATAGCCTCCTCAAAAAGGAGGAAAAACCCTCCAAAAGTACAGAGAAAATATTTGTAAAGAATTAAACTACTGAGATGGACAAAAATGGCACATAACAAAAACAGCACATCTTGCAATAAGAAAGACTTTCCCTCTCACTCAGGCTGTGTAGTTTTCCTGCATGGATGTTCTGGTTCACTAGTAGAGCTCATAAAGATCACTGCTTTTCACCTGCATTACATTTAGTCTGCATTTTTGGTGCAGATCACTAACAATGACACCAGAAGGGGAAAAAAAGAAATGAAAAAAACAAAAACAACCATCTATCTATTTTTTCCATCTTCACCTCTTCAGAAAGTACAAGTATAAAAATACCCAATGGTGGAAAAACCCATCACATAGTAAAAATACAACCCACAAGACAAACTCATCTGTGAAGTAACTAACCACAGCTTTCTTCAAACTCCCACTTGCTGACTTCTGCCATTTGCAGCCCTTCTCTCAGCCCTTCTCTGCAGTGATCTTTTTAAGCAAAAGGCAATTCTGATTCTCTTACCCCACACTAGTGACCATCTCACTCTATACTGGTCAGCCACAGTATATCCCAAACCCTTCCTGCCATATGCTTTCTGCCCTCAGCACACTGAACTAAGAGGATATGACTGAGGATGATAAAAACTGAGCCCTTTAAAACAGTACTAGGCAGATATTTAGACTACCATTTACGATCCCCCACTTGAGACAAAGCACATCTACACATAACTAGGTTATCACCAAACATGAGTTACTAATTTGTACAGACACTGAAGAAAACGTTGTCTCTGTTTCAGCTGTACAGTCCTCTTTCACTTAATGTATTCTGCAGGCATCCAAACAGTTCATCATAGGAGAAAAATCAAAACTCCCTTGCTGGAATACAGCATCACCTTCATATAGTCTTTTATTACTTAGGACATATAGCAGGATAGCCAGCAGTTGCAAGAATCAAGCTTGGCCACAAAATTAGCCATGTAAAAAATTCTCTCCTTTAAACTGTTTATTCTCTTATCTGATGTTCCATGAAAAAAATAAGGTCTTTTCTGCTTTTTTACAGCTATTTTATTATTGTTATTTTGACAGCTCTAGAGCTCTCATTTGCAATACACAAGGACGATATAAGCAGAAGAAAAAGACAGCTCCTGACCTAAATATCTCCTTTTCATAAGAATTGCCATTTAAGAGTCTTTTAGCTGCTGCTGATTATTCCCCACTTACAAGCAATCCTCCCTGGAGAAGGATGGAAAATAAACCAAAGCATGTGACAGTCCAGTAAGTTGGGTCTTTCAGTATTCTCCATGAAACATTAGAAGCTTTTTCAAACAAGCAATATTAATCATTACCCTATCCTGAAAAATCAGCTCGGACCTCAATCCAGGCCAAAGATGTAGGAAGGGTCCTCCAGAGAATTGGCCGGATGCTGCCTTGTTTTTCTCTCTCCCCACCGCTGCTGACCAGTGTGCCCACTATAACCAGTGTGTGCTGCACTAACAGCTCACATTTCCTGACCTCGGTGAGTTCATGTTGATTCTGTTTTGAGCTGAAACAGACGGACAGAGAGGGAAACACACATGCTAGTACTGAGACTCCTGTCTGCTGACCTAAAAAAGGAACTAACATTAAGAAATGAGAAAATCCAGCTGGTCTGATTTCTTGCCAGACAATCTACCAGCCATGAAAAAAATGCTCAGGTCTCAGGAGATCTGTGAAGGTGAGAAGGCAGCTGGTTTATAGCACCTGAAACAGAATCTGAGACAGGGAGTCAGCACGCTTGGGAACAGATACTTTCTTGATAGCGGTGTATGTTTTTTTGTTTTGTTTTTTTTTTGCTTCTGTGGCCTGACAGTGTACCACAAACTGATTGGTTTCTGGACTCACTGTTCTGCACTTGGAGTGCAAGTAACTGAATAAGTCATTTGGTGGGATGGATGGTGAAGACCAAGTAGAAGACAGTGGTTGTAAATTGATTTTTCTTCAGTAACAAAGAATAAATACTTTTTTCCTCAGCTCACCCTCCTTTCTAATGACAGAGCTGGAGAAATTTTAGAAAAACTAAGACTGTCCTAAATTTACACTGTTTTCGGTATGTAGAGTTCTTTCACACATTGTTCACCACTAAAACTTAAAGGAGCTTCTTCCTTCTAATGAGTCTTCTGCAGTCACTTTTTCCTGCCTCTCCAGGACTAGAAAAACAGAGTCCCAAGCCATTGACAAAAATGGGGGGGAAAAAAAGCTGGAATTTTATTTGCCTGCACAATAAAGGATGCATAGGCTGAAAAACAAAGCTTGCCCAGTCATGGCGTCTGGCAATGCCAGGGGCCCTGTGAACCAGAAAATGCTTTTAATTATCACCTCACTAATCACACTACAAGTTATTGCTGCTTTTTTGTTGTTGTTAAGTTCCCTCGGGGAATTAAACAGATCATGATATTAATCAGAAGGCACGTAGGAGAGAGGGGGCAGAACGCTAGAGTTACACGTGTGTTGACCCCGTAAGGCTTAAATAAAGAACGAAGATTTAAAATCACACTGTCAAAGCAACTGAAGCCTTGCATGCTGCAAGCCTCAGCCCTCTGACCTACACAGCCGTGGCATTATAGTATCTGATTTTCCCAGGATGCTTAATCTCAGCTGTTAAACTTCATCAGTCTCTGCTAGTGTTTACCCATCATCTGGATTTGCCACTTCCGAACTTTCCAGGCTAGAACCAAATGAGCCAGCTGCTACACTCCTCCCTGACAAGGACAAAAAATAACCCCAACATAACAGTCTGAAGTCTGGAAGTCTTAAACAGCTAAGTCCCAGAAAGGCAGAACAAAAATTAATACAGCTGGGGGGAGGAGGGAGGGATGGAATTTTGAAACAGCAGTGAGTTTCAAAACGCAGTGCACAGCATTATGGTCATTGTAGGATACTGCGGTCTGAGGCACAGATTGTATTCCCACAGTCGACATTTTTTCCATAAAATATATTCTGGAAAAGAAACATTGTCTTGGCAGCTTAGCTCTGGTACACACAAAACTGACACAGTGCAGACAAAAGCAGAAGCGTTTCAGGCAAGGCAGGAGCCAGTCTGCAAATGAACCTTAAATTACATTTGAGAGGCAGGGCGCAAAGGGTGAGGGGGGGAGAAAGGACAGAGTCAAGTTTTGAACACACATTGAGTTCTCCATCAAAGCAACCAATAAATGAACCAATTAGCACTACCATTCTGAGGGTGATTCTGACACGGCTGTCTACTTCCCAGAGAGTAGCCTGATGGCATGTCTGCATGCCAGACGGAAAAGGACAGTAGGGGTATGTAAGCTAGTTTTAAACGTGCGCTAAAGTCTGCCTCAGCAAACATATTCTGCTATGAAGCCACAGAGGATGCTGTGTTGCTTGCAGCCAACCCACCACGTGAATTAGCTCAATTAACGCGAGTGCTCACAGTGGCACATCCAGCCACTGCACCTTCCCCAAAATACTCAGCACAGACTAAAAAGCCTTAGCAAACAAAGCTTTTGATCACAGGCTTGCTCTCTGCACTTGAACTGGTGAATGAAGTTATCTGTTCTTTACACTCCTAGTACAGGATTATTTCAGCACTAGTCCTCCTTCAGGTTTATTTTCAAATCTCAGTGAAGGGCAATTTCTTCATGTAAAAGGTTGGAACATCCAATAATTTAAGAGTTCAGGGTGGGGCTGTTAACCACAAGGGTTATGTTTAACAACCTTTCTTGTATGCAAACTGAGTAAACTGCTTTAATTTGCATTATGACCACAGTCATTTATCTGAAAATTTAAGCCTTCACTGTTGTTAACATCAGTCACACAGTTAACAATTAAAACAGTTCTCTCCAGGTGTAAATAAAAACAACAGTCTTAGAGCTGTACAGCTTGGATCATGAGCCAAAGCTATAAAAAAAAATGAAATTCCAACATGAAACAATTCTCTTTCAGCCTGTAACAAGGAAGCAGAGGTCAGCCAAACATTTGGAGCCTAGAGATGACAGTTTGCAAACTACAGCTGTTCACATCTGGAGTTCAGATTTGGCCAAACTCTCAGTATTATCCATCAAAAAAAAAAAAAAGAAAAAGAAAAAACAGAACAACAACAATAACAAAAGAAACACCACAAAATAACAAATTAAAAGATTATTTTTGTTATTTGATAAGAAACATAAAAGTTAAGAAACATTAAATATATAAAAAAAAAGGTATATGCAACAGTAAGTCTGCCTATCAAATGCAGAATAAGGGTTCTTACTGTTCACAACAAATAGCATCAGGGCTGGCTGTGGAATGTCTTAACTTGCATTTAATCACAAATCTGTATTTGTCAGTATCCCTCTCACTGGATGCACCTATCTCCCAGCATAGCAGGGCCTATGCCACAGGCTGATGCCCATCTGCTCTGCTTCCTTCGCTGACCTGACAAACCTCACATAATGTTCAGAATGGGCTCCTTTACAAGACTGAAAAATCATATATATATGTACTTCCCTGCATAACATGGAGAATGTTAAAAAGAAGGACAACGGGGTCCTGGCCACCTGTCCTCAGTTACCCAGGCCTTGCAGGAGACCCACAGCCCACCCAGCCCTCTCCTCACATTGCAGTTCCCATCCAGGTCCTGAGGAGGTAGATTCTTTTTTCTTCTCATTCTCAAAAAGCAATAACTTGCTTTATCTCCAAATAACCAAATAAATTCAATTTTGGACAAGAACCAAGACTGGAAAATTTCATGCTGATAAGCTTTTTCTGACTGAATGCAGAGGGTAAGAAGGGAAACAGTTATATGGCCTTAACTATAGGAGGTTCCTTCCATTACTGCTGTAACACAAAGTATTCCAAGACGTGCCAGGTTTTTGCTGTAAGCTGTACCAGGCACCAACATTACACCAAAGTGCTCCATGAATGCATAAATCCAAAACAATCTCTCACTGCAGTGACTCTTCTCTCCTGAGATGTATTACATTTTTTAAAGTCAGTGAAAAACAAAACAAAAAAAAAATGCAAAATATCACTTTTAATCCTTGGACTACAAAATGGTTGAACCCTCCAGGGACCAGGCAAGGCCAGAAACAACTTTTTTTTACCCCTTTTTCCCAGATTCGGGGGTGGAGGGGAGGGCAAGGGGAAAGGGAGAGAGCAAAGAGTGCTTGGTTTCAAATAGCAACATTGTCCAAAAGGGTGAAAGGGAACAGATGGCCGTGGAGAATGCAGCCTCAAAGCTCCAAAGAAAAGGGCTATTTTGACAGATCTTGCTGTTTCCTATTCAAGCATGAACACACTGGCATGGGGAGTTAAGACGATACAAGGAACAACCTCTGTTCCCAGCAACTGACTATGGGCAACTGGCCTCTGAAGCTCTCTGAGAAAAACAACATGAGACAGACAGACAAACAGATATGGCAGAAAGCCCAGATCTCAGCTATCAGGAAAAGGGAGGAAAAAAAAAAAGGGGGGGGAGTGGGGGAGGAAAGCAGAAAGGCTAGAAACAGCTGCCTCTTCCTGGCTCCAGTGCAGAGCATTAGAAAGAGCCTGTCCAGCCTTTCTCATCTTCCTTTTCAGTGAAACTTCTTGAAGGGGTCACCCTCAAGCTGTTGGTCTTTGCCCTGAGGGGAGGTGAAAGAGAGGACAGACCACAACTCCTCTAACTTCAGTGAAACCTGCTTCCTTTAATCACAAAGACCTCCCTCCAGCTAGCTAAGAGGAACTTTAAAAGTAAGAAAGCATAATTAATTCTAGATTTTTGCATGCAAAAAGGTTGAGAAATTTAAAGCTGTGGCTCCCACAGTACACGTAATTTGTTTGCACAGAGTACGGCAGTGAGCCATTATGCAGGAGGGCAGGGAGAATTGTATGCAGTGTGGGAAACAGCTCGTGTATGTCCTGACTTTCATCGGTTCTCATCAAGAGAACTCAGCAACGGCTGTTTCATTCACTGATTCTGTGTAACCAGTATCAGGCAGATAACAGTCTTGAAGGTCAGCTTCACATCCATTCCCAACATTTACAGCGAGACCTATGCCACTCAGTGCAATCAGGATTCACTATCAGCGTTGAATGGCAGGAATGAATCTGTGTAAATTTTTAATTTCTATACAATTTTTTAAAAAATTATTATTATTTTTTTAGAGCAGAGCGTGCTACATGGTTTTTCCCTGCCTATCCTTGTCCATGGGCAGAACCCCTTGCTCTGTAACTGGGACAGAAGCAGTGGCAATCTCATGCAGGAACTGGAGGGAGGAAAAGAGGGGGCCCTGGGTGTAAACATTAACTATCTCCCCAACTCTTCCCTGGGGCAGGGAAGTAGCTTTCATCCCAATTTTAATATCCTCTTTTTAAAAAATCATTGAAGGAAAGAGATAATAAAGAATTGTGGGTGTTCACATGCCAGAACTCAGAATGAAGAAATGCAAATGCTGCATGCTGATCCTATCGGGGCCTTTGTTCCCTCATCTGTGAAACAGCACTTGTTAACTTTAGTCAATAAATACTAAATATGTAGAAAAACAGACACCAGCAACAAATCAACCTTAAAATCCTCAGACTCCAGAGGAATCCAAGTTACTATCAAAGTCTTGGCTTTCTATACTATGTATATGGTTTTGTTTGTTTTCATAGAAGATATCCAATACAACTATTATTAGCTGTAACTGTTAACTTATAACTAAGTAGATAGGATCTGACTGTTAGAAATAGTAAAAAAAATAAAATACCTTATTTAGGTTAAATCAGATAAAATCTGTTTATTTTCTTCCTAATTGTTAGCTTCCTGAAATGAAAAAAACTGCTTCAGGTTATTACCCTTACTAAGGAAATCTCAAATACTGATTATTGAGTATTAATGAAGTTGAACTTGTTCCCTTGTCTTTCTTCCCATACTTCCCTGAGTACAGCCAACCTTGAACAATTGCACAGTAGTTTTCACTCTGCTTTACTTTTGTCATACGTCTCCTCCTGTTCTCTGTCACTGTCAGTGTAATGAACAGGGCTCACAAACTGATTCTGTCACACTGCAGGACAGGTGGTCCCTCAGTATATTCCCACACATTCCAAATATTTTAAGTGTTTCACATCTGTTGTCTAACGCATTTTGAGTTCCCCACCAGAACAGAGGGGATGAAAACAAAAAGTTATATATAACATAGTAACTGACCTTTTATGCCACATGAGTTCTGTCTTTTTGACAAGATGATAAATTTCAAAAAAGAGCTCAAATGTCTCTTGGTACATCATTAAAGAAAGCCTGACAGAAAAGATAACTTTGGAATTATGATTGTTGTAATAGCACACATGATATTGAGTATGTGCTTTTCTTGTTTGTTTTTTTTAAGCACAGTGTATGCTGAATTTAAGGAAAATTTAAAAATTAATGAATTAAGGTGATTTACACTTTTATGACCATACAAGCCATTCTGTTTAAAAAAAAAAACAACACACAACAAAACCAAAATAATCTCCAATAGTCACTAATACACAATGTGGGTAAGATTTATATAAATGCTTGGGTATGGCCTACAGAGCAGAATCTAGGGAAACACTGATTTTTTTTTTTTTCCCCTTACAAGAACGAACCTGATCAGATGTATGTCACAAGTAAATGGCTACAAGTAATTCTCCTCACTGATGAACAGGGCCACTGGTCAAGAATCGAGACCAAGAAATGAAAAGCACTCCGTGTTTCAACTACTAAGCTACCATTTAGGAAGCTGAAAATGACTGCCAGGCTGTAGCTGGGACAGGCAGTGAGGGTTAACACTTTCGCTGAGAGCAAAAATGTTATGAGATGGCAGTAACTACAAGCAGTTGTGAATCTGGTTTGCATCTCAGTGCATGGTATGGCTCTACCCATACTGCAGCTCCACTGGGTACTGCCTTGTTACAGACTGTGACAGGAGACTGTCCCCTGCTGCATGACCAATGTCATGTCCGATAATATAATGGCATTCCTTCAAGCTCTTTGCCAGCGTGACTGAATCATATGAGAGATTAGCAGTATAATTGAGACCTCCACATGTAATACAAATAAATGGATTTTTTTTGTTTTTTGATGCAAAAGAAACCTGTTCAGAACCAGAGATAAATATTTCTTCGGGTCATGACAGACCCACAACCTCAGGACAACTGATGTCACTGTGTGACTGCATTCAAACACTACCAGGACATGCAGCCTTGGTACTTCCAATGGTGCCAAGACTGCAGGACTGGAATTTAAGCCTTTAAGCAAACTTACCTCAAATAATACTGGAAGACAACTACCTTTTTTTAGGCCTAGAGCAATGCTGACTGCAAGGCAAAATATCTTATCAGTGCACAGCAGCAACACAGTGCTGGATAAGAGAGCACATGGAGGTGATGTGATGTCTTTGCCGAGAACACAATGAGCAAATAAAAAGTAGAACAGAAGCAGGAAGAAGGGATTTTCAGCTTTGTTTTTAATAGTGTCACTTGTTCCTCTTACTTACTATAAGTTCCAAGAGACCTCTAGCAGGCTGGTACTACAGTAAGAAGTGGAAAGAGAAGAGAGGAAATTGAGAAACAGACATCAAGGAGCACACCAGACTGTGTCCAAGAGGTGAGAATTGCGGGAGTTTCACTCGACTTGCAAAGCCAACATTACTAAAAAATAATTTGGAAGCACAGATGTTTAATTCAATGAAACAAAGGACTGCCCAGAGGCTGGAAGATCACTGAAAAGTTAGAATAAAAGCTGCAATTATATACAAAAAGTGCTTTTTCATTTTCACTCTGCAATGAATTTCTATAGCCAAGATGGCAATTTCATGAGAACATGCAGCATGGCCAAAGGAGTCCCTGCAGTATGTTTCAACAAAATTCCTGCTAACAATATCTTGTACTTGTGAATAGGCTTTCTAAACCTTTAAACTGAATTCTTCTAAAGAAAGCAAGATTTAATGTATTTTCACCAGTATTACAGGAAATATCATTTTCTATCTTTCCAGAAACAGAAAGCCTGTACTGTGTCACTAAATGACTCTACAACCAACCACTTCAGAGGCATACAGCTAGCCCCTTCAAAGTGCTCTGCACTCCAAACAAAAGCTTATTTTTGGGGATCTCCTTAGACAATGCATCAGACAGACCATTTCACAAACACTTGGGCAGAAAGCGCTTGTATTAAATTACGCATTACTGTCCTGTAACGTACAGTGCAGAGCTTCAGAGGTAAGCTCAAGCTGCCTTTAGAGCATGAGGATTTTGTCTGACAGAACACCATGCCAACACTGATAAATTGCTTCTGATACCCAAGAGAACAGCTGCATTCTTTCATCAAGTTTCATAAGGTATTATCTTGATTATTGCCACGGTATTACCTAGGGCTCCATTAGCTCTTCCATGTTCAGTTCTTATGCTTTTCCTTCCATGGTAGACAGCTGAAAAGCCCAGCAGTGCAGAGAAGCAGCAGTTAGTGAGGATGTGACAGTCTTTCCTCAGAAACTATGTTTGATCTTGTTTTTTCGCTTGATGCTGTCACAGTGATGTTATTTCATAATAGATAAAATATTTTTTAAGTCACTGATGACCCCATGGCAACATTAAGAGTGTTAAAATGGAATCTGAACAGTGAGGGGAGATGGAATCCCAAATACATATACATTTTAAATTTCAATTTTCTGAATCTATTAAGGTTTAGTAATATTGATGTAGCGATAGCAACTGAAGGTACTAGATTTATCAAACTTGCTTTACTATTTCAATTTAAAATGCACAATATGAACACTGGATCAATTGTTTTGCGACTCTAAGCAGTCACCTGATTTTATTATGTATTTTGAATCCATCTAGCTGTAATAATTACACAAATTCTTGTTATTTGCAATGAATTCCTACAAATCACGTAAGGCTTTTTTTTGTACGTTTCAGCTGAGACCAGATAACTTCAGCCAGAGTGTTCCACACTTGTCTTATCCTCCAAGCTAGAAAGCTACAGGATTTAAAATATATATTATTGTATTATAGAAGCAAAATAAACAGCTGTAAACATAGCCAAGTCATCAGTCTTTCAATCTCCAGCTCTAGTATGAGCTGCCAACACCCTTATAGTTTTCATTTCTATGTGGTTTCTCAAAACTGGAAGCAGGCTGCATCTCAGGAAGTAACTTCACTAAGTTGTTTTTCTGATACTATCCCTGGAAAGACAAATGGCATCTACAGACATCATTTCTACACTTTTTTTTCAACTTGCACACATTATTCACATGAGATGATACCTACAACAATGTCAATCAACTGAGTCGAGATTTCTTTTTTCCTGTGTGAAAAATAATGTATAAAACACCCAAATGACTTTAAACCTTCACATCACTATTCAAATTAACAGAGGATGTCTTATCCCAGTGAAAGGGAGCGCTCAGTACGGTTTAAGCTGTAATTTAAGGACTTCATTCCTCTCAAGTTTGAGATGGCAAAATTAATATTTATATAATCACATAAAATCATATTCACATAAAATCTGCAAAAACTGCAGCCTGGGTTGAAAAGTGAAAAATGTGAAAGAAATTTGGAGAAAATGCTATGCTACAGCATCCACTTCATAATAAACAAGACCGTATAACACATGAAAAACTAATACATCATTTTACTAATATATTTGTTACTTTCACCAGGAGAATGGCTATGGGTTGATGATCATTCCAGCAGCACCTTGCAAGCAAGGACTGCTCCCTAGGTCATGTCAAATCTGTCCTCCCAATACTAACATTGCACAGAAAATTCTGAAGATTCAAATACAGAAGCAGAGCTAGCACATGCGCACATCTAGTGCACGTGGAATTTTTCCAAAATAACTTAATTGCCAGAAAGTAATGCTAGTCATTAACCAATAATGTAATTCAGGGTATCTCTGCTTCATGCACATATTTAATCTGTCCCTCTCCAGTAAAAATCACTGTGGCTGTCTTGGTGTCAGTGAGGCCAACTGATTTCTGCTTCTGGAAAAGAACACCATGGGCAGATTCACACTGCTTGATGTGATAAAAGACAGAGTCCATCTAACCCATATAGCAGAAACAGCTAAGGGCCGTTTTTTCACCTCTTCTTGAGCTGTCTATCCTATTTTATAAACTCTAGAATTTGATTATATTACAGTTTCAGATCATTCAAACTTCTTCACACTTGGGTTAGAAGTATATAAAACAAATAATCTGAGCAATATAGCAGAGTATAATCTCTGGGGAATTCTAAGCATGCTTCTCAAGTAGAACTTGTAATGAGGTTGTGAGCCCTTGACTTTGAAAAGAATGCCGATTAAGAAGTAGAACAAGTATTTTAGTAACTGTTTCCAAATAAGAGTATGATTAAAGATACTATCAACTTGACATACACAATATAGCATTGAATGTGGAGTAAGGAGCATCTTAGCGAATGTGCTGAGCAACTTCATTTTCTTTCTTGTGAAAACAACTTCAAATTTTGTTCTTACGTGAGCTCTCAAAAACTGTATACATTGGCAGAAAGTTTCTGTAATTTAAAGATTGACAACTGTGAAATTCAGAGCTAGTATCACACAGTAGCACACAGGCATATCTCAAAAGCTTACATCCAGTATTATCTGTGAACTAAAGCATCAGCAAAAAACTGAAGGCCCAAGTAATGTATAAAAATGAACTTCTCCTTAAAAACAAGGTCTGAGGATGTGGAAAGCTACATTTGTTGTCTTTCAACCTAAGACAAGCAAGCATACTTAGGACTGGCCCTTGAGGATGCTGTATGAAGAAAGAAGGCTCACCTGCCACTAAGCCACAGAAGACCTGGAAAGGACAAAGTCTAGTGAGCAGTGACACTGTGTAGAATTCCTGAAATAGCAGCAGAGAAGAAAAACATTCTTCCTAAAAGCAATGTCTGTGAGCATTTTATAGATGCTGGATCTCAGGTTAGTAATAGTTTTAATATGCTGGCTTGAAATGAATGAATGCGCTTTATTCACATATTTAAATACACTCGACACACACACAATAAAATCTACTATTAATTCTAAATTCAAGGACATCCTTCATTTCACAATCATGCTATGAACATGATGAAGACTCTTTAGAAAGTAGTTATTAGGAAGGCATCCCTGGACATTATCAATTACCATGACACTCCGTAACTTCCATTCCTGTCAGAAGGGCTGCAAGTGATAAGCACTTTGCATGGCAGTATCTAGTTAGACAATTAAGGCCAGAAATAAAGGATGTCCACATATCTAGTACTTATTGGAGGCCAACGATTTTTCAAAGCCTTATACGTAGGTATTAAAGGATATGCTTTAGCATTTCTAGCCAAAGAAATTGCTAGAAGAGACTCATGATGACCTGAACTAGATGATTAGAATGGACTGTTCTTTACCTAGCATACTTTTTTTTTTTTTTAGTAAGGATAAGTAATTCTTAAGATGATTTGTGAAAATTATTAAATGAAAATCTTATGGAATTAAATAACAGGTTCTGTGAATGAGCAACAGGATTTTCATAATTTACTTTGGACCCATAAAAACACAGGCTTAATCTTCCACCTTGCTAGTATCATAAAAAGAAAGATCAGAAAACAAGTTGTGCAAATATTTCACTGTACAATTCAGAAGTCAGAGTCAGTAACATCAATTTACTACAGAAACGTAAGAGCAGAATTTGTTGAGAGCGTAAGAAATTCACCCTTCCAGCTTTCTCAAACAGTTTGTTATTGAAGTGACATCTTCATGCACTACAAGGCAGAATATGAAGACACCCACTTGTACTTTAACTTGCTCATTTTACTGACTGCCACCTGCAAGTAGGTATTTATGGCCAGCTGCTAAAACAGGCAGTGGGACTGGGAGGGATGTAGTTGGTAGCAGATCTGGGCTTAGTCACCTGCTCTGTTTCCTACCTGTAGCTTCCAGCCATTTCTGATGAACAGAAACATACTGACAACCTGCATCCAGATGACCATACTCACTGAACTGTATAACATACATTCTTTGCTCCAATATACTGGCTATGCTGAAATATTTCCAAACCAAAGTTGGTAAAAATGAACAAATAAGTTAAAAATCAGTGTGCTAATACATTAACATTTTGTGAAAACACGTAGGTGCCAGTAAGTCTGACAGATATTGATACGTGTCAGGTAGATTGCTGGTAGAGCAAGTTACTTTCTAAAATCTATCAGCTAATAACTGATGGTAAGTGATTCTTTACTGCTTTAAATTTTATGGATTTTTTTCATATGTATGGCTTTTACTGTTTTATCCTTAATCTCAACTCTAATCAGATATGAATATTTCAGGTTTTACATATTCTGACTTGAAGTTTACTTGTAAAGCAAGAACGATGAACACAAGTCTGAACACACTGACGCGTAAAGATTGTTTACGCACCCTACTGCATACCTACTGCATACCATACACCCTTCCCTTAATGCCATTCCTTTAAGCTGGAATGTAAATACCTGCCTAGCAGCTCTACAGCTACATTAAAAGCTTGTGTTAAGAAGAATCACACTGTAGTCACATGGGCTGCTCTGAAAGTAATGTTTCCATTTTTATCATATTGGCCCACAATGTCAGAAGTGGATGTTGCTAGTATGGCAGTAGAGGTTGAACCTTCCCACTGGCAACAGTGGGTCACCTCCACTGGTGCATATTTTTATAAACATGGCATGCAGGCTCTTGGTCATCACTGGCAAAAGGGCATAGTGAATGCTGGTGACTGCTGGTGAAAAAAAGAAGTGTTTTGTAGCTAAGAATTTGCTTTATCAAACAGTGCTATTGTGCTCTTTGTAGTTGTTGGAGCTTCCATGGAAATAAATAGGAGGCATTACGTTTGGAGCAATCTACATAGCGGGGAAGAAACAATGCATACACATGCAGAACAGCCCAGTGAACTCTGCCCATCACACTGAATACACACCCTAGAAATCAGCAAAACCTTGATTATGACAAGACATAACAACATAGTGTATTTATTAACCATCCTGTTGTAACAGTCAAAATCTTGGGGAATTTTCTTCATTTGGTTTGTTTTAGTTTTAAGTGGATAATTACAAGGCAGGCACTTGCACTACCTTGCTGCTGTTTCTGGATTTACATTTTGAAGCAACAGATACAAACACACTCTGGAAAACCTACACCAAAGTTCACTTGAAAAACAGAGTTTAATCCAAATAGAATCATAACTAAATAAAGACTTAAAACTAGAAACAGTTTTAAGTACACTGTATGGAGTCCTTAGATTAACTGAGTTTGCAGTGAATTCTAAAATACAAATTCTAAGCATACCTTTTGGGTTTTCTGCCAAACATGTTGCACAGCTTAGGTTATTACTCATACAGGAGCTTTGCCATGTTAATTCCATTAATATGCTGCTTCAGTTTTGATAGCATAAGTTTCTAAATGATTTCAAAGATTCCGGGATCTCAGTTTTACTTTTCATAGTAAACCTGGTATAGCTAGCAGCAGTGGTTCATTCGGAAGGACACACACAATTTCAGCATTGGTTTAGAATAATGTGCTGCTCAGGATGCATGTGTTCTCCATTTGAGCAAACCATTGAAATAAATACCACTGAAATAAATATTTATTAACTCAGCTATAAACCATTTCCCTTTCATAGTGGACAGTGCTGGACAACAAACACACTGTAAGGAATGTTAATGACTTGGCTATTCATTCCACTTGTACGCCTCATTTAATTGACTAATGTCACATCAAGTATACACGTGTGGGACTTTTGAGTCCCACCAGCTCCAGTACAGTAAGGAAATATGTGGCATATATTTATTTTCCCACTACAACTCTACATCCCATACTCTCTGAAAGGTAGAGTGAGGTTTCCTTCAAAAAACGATTATTTAGAGTCTTATTATGTAGCTAGTTCCCAGAGGCAAAGGAACTATACTCTCAAGGGATCTGAAGTGTAACTGAATTTTCAGGTACTGTGATACTTCCATGGGTCTCCCAAACACTGTGCACTGTGTTATAGATTTAGCGAGGTTTCATACTAAACTCACCCTTTCCATCACCTACTGCACCTGCTGCCTTGTACAAAATAGCCTTAAATAAATTAACCTCACCACTACTCAACAGCAAAAGTTCTCTATTATTTTCTATGCTATAACATGGCAGAAGTCCCCCTTGAGAGATTTTATCAGTAATGTAACTTCCTAGTACAAAACTGCTTCATACAGTCAAATTGAGGGTGAGATGGGGGGAATAAAAATTGTCTGAGATCAGCACCAAACCTTGCCTTACCTCCCAGGGGGGATGAATCATGCATGCTGCTTAGAATAAACACATCCTGAGTAAAGAGGACTGTTGGATGGATTTGATGGAAAACACCCTAACAGAAGGATTTTGTTTGTCTGAAGATGCTGGTCCAATGTACAAATAAATTAATTTGCTGTTCTGGGATCAAGTTACTCTCCCAAGTATGTATCAACAGCTCTCTGAACAACAGGTTCACTTTTTCCTCTTTGAAACCCATTTAGTAAAGCATTCAGATTATCATTTATCTTTACTTCCTGAACATCTCACAGCTCTCTATGGTATATCTAGTTCCTAGATAGTACCTAGAAACACAAATCTTGCATGAACATCCATGTACATTATCTTTTTGGGTGGATGCACATAATGCGATAGAAAGCACAGCAATGACAGCAGAGTAGCAAAGCTGCAGCAAGAGAGGATTTGTTCAAATGAAACAGCTGTGGGCACAGAAATAAAGTAAAGAAGCTAAAGAAGCAGCTTACCTTCAGATAGCCTCAGGTAGGCAGGGATCTCCAGCAAGATACCCTCCCCTCCGCTGCCAACCCTTAAATGAGGTTGGGGAAGGGGAGGATCCTGGCTCCACCCCTTCTGGTAACTCAGGTGCACTGCATGCAGCTGAGCTCCCCTGGGTTGGCCCTGCCTTCTCACCAGGTGCTCAATCTCTGGTTCAAGCTATGACTTAGCATTTCTGCTACAATGCACCAATGGCAAGGGAAGCAGAGAAAGAGAACATTTGGAAAATGTTACAGTTGAAGGAGAGAGGCAAAAGTGAAACGGGGTCAGCAGAAGGAACAGGGTGCAGAGTCAATGCTGAGCTGAACTGCCTGGTAGGAGGGAATGGCAAACAGGTTGGAGCTAGCAAAGCATCACAAGAAGTTGACAGGACAGTAGAAAGCAATGAGCATGCTGAGTGCATGCAAGAAAACCACAGGAAAGAAAGACTTTATAGCACAATTTAAACAGTATACATTGTACATTTTAAAATTGGAAGGACAGTATAGTAACACTGTGGAAATGAACTGAGCACTGACCCACAAGTCGTTTTGTCTGTTTTTTTCTCTTGTTGCTCCAAGAGAAGTTTAAATCTCTCACAGTTCAGACTGCAAAATATATAGACATTTCTAAGCAACTTCTATGGTTTTCTTCTGGGGAAAAAGATACTAGCATGCCAGCTGAAAGGCACAGGAGCTTAAGACCCCTTGAAACTTCATATAGCAATAAATTTGTTATTTGTTTATGTCATGCTATTATACTTCCATCAACTACACTAGTTTTTGTCAAGTTTCTGATTTTTTTTTAAATTAAATTGTATTGGTTATGTTTTCTAAAATTCTCTGTAGAGGTTTTTGTAGTCTTTGATCCTTTCAGTCCTGGAGATTGGTCTTTTTGTGCTTTAACAGGGCAGTGGAAATCAATTGGAAGCTTTAGTATGGAGTTGCTAAATATCCCTCCATAAAGACAGATGTTCTCAAAAGAGATCCTCTGGATTACTTCCTCACTTTACCATAGAGCAAACAATGACCTGTCCTGTCAGAAGGAATACTTTTTCTAATTAAAAACCTTCCTATAAGCTTAGTTTCACTAGAACACAACAAAGCAGTAAGGAGAATTTTAAGGGATGAAGGGGGCATTAGATATACCTATGATGAAGTCAGAGGGTGCTGGAAGGGTGCTAGAGCTATCTGCACCTTTGTGTTCACGTGATAATAAAAGGGATTAAGTGTTTCAGTCAACAAGCACGGAAAGACTGATGTGGATTCAAGGTGGAATCCCAGCTTCTTGTCTTTTATACTGTGTTTTCCATCATTGTCAAAAGAACCAGCAATTTTATTTGCAGACTCAAGAGAGCAGCTACAGAATTTTGTGTTGTTTTTGGACTGGATAGATATCACTATTTTTAGTCTCTCTCACTATTGGTTCCCCAAAAGTTTGCTATCCACAGGACAACCCATTCAACAATTTGCCATCCTCCCGCAACGCTCTGTTAGCAAACACTCTTAGGTAGAGCAACAAGAGGAGTTGATGTTGGCAGACCGGAGCTAAAGACAGTCGTTTCCTCTTCTCCTTGCTTTCCTAGTTAAGCCTTTCTGCTGACTGGCATTGACCAGACAGGGTCTCAGTTTTAACAGTTATGTGAAAAGGAGAAGGGATGTCTCTGATGTGCTTGTACTGAAAAGAAAACCCACTTCAGGCTGGAACAAGCCAAGAGTTGCCCATTTAGAAAACAAAACAAAAAAACCTGGATGCTTTACATCAATCGAAGCTGTAGATTGTTTCACACTGGAACTGTGCATGCACACACACGCACCACAGGCTTCCCAGTGCAAGTGAAGGGGCTTATTAGAGATGAAAGGCGGCCTCACATTGCCCCTTGTAAGAGACCATTGTCCCCCTTTCTGCTACAGTGTTCTGTGAAGCTGTGGGAAACAAATGACCTCCGAGGCACAGCACTGTGTGCAACTGGGAAAGAAAAGAAAGGGGGAAGGGAGGTCTTGCCGTGGGAGGACCAGCGTCTGCGCTGCCCCCTCTTCCAATGATATTCCCACTGTGCCATCCCTGGACACAGCACGGGGCTTCTCAGGCCTCCAAATCTTTGCTGCAGTCCAGGCAGCAACAAAACCAGAGTCTCAGCTGGGAGTACAGGACTGCCTCTTCCAACAGCACAAAGGGTTTTACCACCCTGCTTACTTGAGCTTAATGGTTGGAAGTGTCCTCCAAACATCCTTCTTTTTATTCTACCTTTTCATACTATTCACAGGGGACAAAGAATCCTGCTTTACTTGTAAGAAGGGTAGGGAGAGATCAATCAACAGAGAAACCAACAAGAAGTAAAGGAAGCACTCTGTAGAAGTGAGAGAAAGAAGGATGCGTGGCACATAAAGGAAAGAAGTGGCTAGAGCTGATGTTTATCCCATGCCAATTATGAGAGATGCTCAGAGGAGCAGAGTACCTAAACAGTACTCAAATGCTGAACTACTCTGAATACCAAACATCTTCATTCTTTTTGGACTTTTTATCTTGTTTGCTTGCTTATTATATCTGTAGATCAGCCAACACTCTGTCAGTAATCACATCTCTGCAGTCCCTCAGCCAGCCACAAGCATGGCACAAGTCAGGCTGCCAGAGCCACAGGATGCTCCTGGCTGTACCAGGAAAGGAATTCTCCTGGACCAAAAGAAAACAGCAATTCAGCTTGCCCTGAATTTCTTCAAAACCTCTACCTATATGCTAGGAAGTTCATGCAGTAATTAACATTTGAAGTAATTATCTTCTTTACAGGCTGAAAAAGAAGATGGTATGATTGCTGTCATTATTTCTGTATTTAAAATACTTAGGGGATGTTGAGACAGTTTAGTAGCGCATACAATAATTGTATATTGCAAAGTTGTTTTTTTCCCTTTGACAATCCTATAATAGATTATATTTTCAATTACAAAGTGTGTAACTGTTACCAACACACTACTAATTACATCTTGAAAATTTTCAAAATGTTATATATGTTTCCATGATACATTTTCTTTGTTTAGTTTAATAAGACTCAAGTTGGAGCCAGGCTTTAAGCCTAGTGCTACACTGTCTGACTTGCATATGCATACAGGAAATACCCAGAGCTAAACAAAAACTGTTCTCAATTATTTTAAGTTCATAAAAACATCTCAGAATGAGGTTCCGAATCCCTTTTTAGTTAATAGAAATACCCCTACAGCTGGAACCCAGACTGCAGCTCTAGCCACCTCTTTCCAATGTCAACAAAATTTTCCGCTTCTGTCACAAGACTTTGACAGTTGCTACAACATCAATGAATCAAGTCTTGTGGTCTTCTCTAGAAAGGCTGCATTATCCCCAGTGGACATTCAAGGGGAATCAGCAGAAAGACATCTTTAGACTGGTTACCAACCTATAGGTTACACTGCAAAGCAGACTAGATGAGGAGAGAAATGCTTCCCTTAAAGCCAGTCAAAAACTAAACAGATTCAAATTAAAAAAAAAACACGTGAATTAAAAGCAAAGAAAAAAAAAAAAAAGAAAAAGAAAAAAGAAAAAGCTCTGCAGGACACAGAAAGTCAAGTGACAAGAAAGATAAAAAGCTGAAAGAGCCTTCATTAGTCTTAACTCTCACAATCCATTGATGGAGAAGATGTCTCCACAATAAAAATACAGATCTGTACTGACAGCATTCTTCCCCAGAACAGGATTATGTACTTCCAATGTAATTGTGTAAAAAACTTTCCAACTTTGCCTAAGTCCTTCAGGAAGTTTATGGTAAAACCAGGTCTCCGATGGCTAGTTCTGTAATTTCAGAATACTTCTGAAAAGACCTGTGTGCGTATGGAAGCAATATCTCCATATAATAAAATGTGTCACTGTATACATGGGCTGTATCTGCAAGGCTAGAAATCCAATCGCAGTGAAGAGGTCTGAGCTAGTGTCTAAGAAATGCAAAGTTACACTTCTGAAAAAAAGCTCGCTTTACATACTGCCTTTCATGTTCCTTGTTCTTGGCAAACAAGGACTCTCAGAGTGAAATGGAAAACCACTTCAACAGAAAGTAGTAAACAAGATTGTGCACAGCCTTTTGGTTCTAGTAATCTTAGGTAGGGAATTGTCTGATGTTTTCTATTCATCTTCTTGACAGTCCTTTCAATATGTAACTACACATAGATAAAGTTAATTAAAATGATTGCACAACCTTTGAAACAACATTTGCTAAGGACCGTAGCTACGCAGTGGCATGTGAGAGGCAGCCTATAATCTTAGGAATACCTAGCTGCAAAGAACAATAAACTATATTAAATATAAACATGGAAACCCGGAGACTACACCCCTGAGCACAGTTATAGCCACTCTGAATATACTCAGAGTATACTTGCTTGTGTATTCTGTGGGTAGAAAAGTACAACCATAAATTCAACAAAATCAGTTCAAGAAGAATTACTTCAGTGTAATCACGCCTTCTCTCTTTTCCAAGTCAAATGAAGTCACTGCCAAACAGAAAACAGGCAGTGTTGACCGATCTTGTAAATCTTACACATTCTTCATCACAGTTGTATTTTGAAGTCTCTATAAAGTCTACTCAAGCAAGCTCAGTCACTTTCGTTCTGTTCTTACACTGGAGAGTCAGTCTGTATCATAAGTAATCAGGGCAGAGGGAAGGCGAGTTAAGTACATATGCTTTTCAGCCTGCATTTATTAACATGCATCACAACAATTTTCCAAAAGAATATATTCTCAGCTAGTGAGTTGTTTAAAGCTCTGTACTGCAAGCAGAAGTACCAATCTGGCTCTCATTTTTATGTGGTTTCAGAAAGCAGCTGTTTGTGTTTACAGACATCAGCAAACAATTCAGCTTTTTAATCAAACAAGGGCTGCTTGGGTGCCTTTGCCTGTGGCTATGGGAATCAAATCACTCTGCAAAACAGGCCTTTTACAACAATACTAAGAGGCCTCAGCGGATGCAGAGGATTAAAGAGGCATGTTTTTTGAAAAATCAGGTTTACAGTCTGTAGCTCTCTCCATCCTGGGTCTCAGTAGCAAACTTCAGACTCTCAAAAGGGCCCGGATGAGTTTTCTTTCTTCTCTCTCCAAACTCCATTCTTTCTGTCTCTGGTGCCTATGTCCTCTTTCTTTCTTCCACAGTGCATACGCAGATGTGTAATAGACTGTTAGTTCTAGTCTACTATGAAACCAAGTTAGGCAATCCAGCAGAGGATTTTTTCCTAACAACAGAGGAGTATCTTCCAATACGAACACTTGTGTGACAGCACTGGCTTAGAAATTGAGTAGATCGTTAGAGTATTGTCCTTCTTTCAGTTTAGTTTTGTTGAGGCCTCTTCCCAGAGCAAGCCTGCTTGGAGCTGCTGCCGACAATTACAAGGTGTTGCAAATGTTTGTTTGCCACAAGAACAAGTTACTCATTTCCCTAGAAATAAATTAAATACTAAGGTATCAGTGAGGGGTCAAACTGAAAAGAATACAGGCCAAGGTTTCTGTGATCTTGCACCGATAGCAGATCCACTGCAAAGGAGGAACACGTGAACACTTAAGCTGTAGATTTTAAAAGTCAAAGCAGAATATCTCAGTGAGAAGCAACTGCCTATTTCCTCCTTCTTCTGATGATAGCCTCGTAATTACAATGGACTTACCTGCTGTATTTTGAAATACATAACTCTAAGCCATGTTTTTGCAACTTTTTGAAAAGAACCATTTACAGCATACTTTTCAATCTTCAATATTCCAGTCTACAAAGCTTCCATAAAAAAAATGGCAACATGAGCTATGAAAACTGCATTCTACCGGGGCATTTTTTCTCTGCTAGAAAATAAGCACAGAACCCAGGAGAGCTAATATCTTAGAAGAATCCACTAGAAGAGGCCTGCATGGGGGGCTTTAGCATAAATAGAAAGGAACACAGCCTCTCTTTTACAGCCAGGCAACATAAGTCAGTTTTGTTAACACTGTCTTCCTGTTTCAAACAGGAATTCCAGGGCAAATTTGAAGACTTATGACAATCAAAAAATTATATTTAGCCTTACAGATGGTCTTCTGATGACAAAAGTTGATGAAGGACACAAAGTGAATGTAAAAACCCACTTGAGATGGTCTACAGCCTGATGGAAGACATTAATCTTGACCAAAAAAAAAAAAAAAAAAAAAAATGACAGCCCTGCATCACCATGATCAATTGGGTGTCAGACCCATAGATTCACTATGATTGCCCCACAAAAAGGAACACAGATTCTCCATGTTCTGCCAGTGTGAGTGGTGCTACAGAAATTAAGAACCTCTAAACACTTGTTTTCCTTCAAGATTGCTTCACCTATGTCACTGCTGAAAGACCCAGTGGCCGGCAACCTTGAAACACTGTGTTTTGATTTTATTTTATATCTGTTCCTCTGGGGTCCCTAACCAAGGTAGCACATAATCCTTTTCAATAAAGCAACACTGTTTAGGCAACTCCCAAGACACCAGCTAAAGGAAAAAATAATAATCCTCAGCAAAACATACACAAACAACTATCTGCAATCTAAAAGAAAATCCACTTAGATGCAAACTAAACAGGAAACTGAAGTGTCATGAGTTTAAATGAGGGGAAATTGCAGATGAGTTCTGCCTCTCCAGAGAATAAAAACATTTCAGCCTCATGGCCGCTGACAGTGAAGAATTTTTTTATTCTGTCTCCTCAAAACCTGAAGTCTGTGATCTTTATCCAGTGAGTATGAGGGAAGATTAATTTCCTCATAATTAACTTCTTGGATCTTTTACCTTGAGCACAAGTTCAAAATTCCACACAGCATCCTTACACAAAAAGCAGCCCCTGGCTTTCATAAACTAGGATAACCTTTCTCAGCAAACGCAGTTTATTACACAGAGGAATGCCAAACGTGAAGTTGTGAGTTTATACAGACACACCACACTATTTGTATAGGAGTGATTAAAAAACAGAACATGCAAACAATGACTCTAATAAAAAGAATCGAAGAACAGAGCACTTTATGTATGTGTCATTTTGATTCCTAAAAAGACACACTTTGAAGAGTTGAATATGAAATTGTTGTCAAAAATCACAAACGACCAGTAATGATTAAGGCAATTGGACTAAATTGTTTTCTAAGCAGTAGGGACAATTTTTACTGAATTTTAAATCCCTGCCTCCCCTAAGTTTTTAAAATTTCATTTATAGGCATTTATTACAGCTGATACTGATTACTATATTTAATACAATCCAGCTAGAAAAGGTTTAAGATATCATTCCCAAGCAAGAACCCCATCTCTGTTGAACACTGCAGTTGTAACTGATGCACTGTTGAGAAATACATGACAATTCCTCCTGACTGTGCCTTGGAGGAAACAATATTAAATTTTCCCATCAAAGCCGCCTTCACCTTCAAAAAAGGAAGACATTCAAACAGCAAGGTAAGCTTAGTAATACTATGACTATAAAGGTAAAGAAATGTAATAACAGAAATTTGATTTAAAAACTTCATAACATATCACAGGTAGCATTTAGTGAAAAATCAACAGCTGTACCAGCAGACAAAAGTCAGCTATCCAGTATCATCAGGGCTATTGCCCTGACTGACTGGAAATTGGTAGGTACAATTTTCCACACCACTCTGATGGAAAACTTAGGAACATGAAACTAATACTCCCCTCGTTCCCCTTACCATGTTTCATATACAGGATATTTCTGGAATTACAAAATCAACATGCTTTACTTACAGCCATTGATGGTAATCTATGTGAATGAGTCAAACAATTCACAACTTGTATTTCATTTAGCGAGAATCAGAACACTGTAAAAACAATGCAAGCTCCTAAAGCTTCCATAAATAATAATCACTGATCAGGCTATTTCATTCCTTTTAGTTCAGGTTATTCATAGTGAGCTAAAATGTCCAAGGCATTTTAGTGAAGTAGAAGCCCAGTGATGCCTTAAGCCCTTATTGCTTTAAGAAAATTACCACATGAGTGCAATGGGAAAATTTTAAGTGAGACAGATTTTATACTCTGTGAATCATAGCTTTGTTCTGTTCTTCTTCACCTTTATGTATCTGCATGACTGGAGTAATCTGGGACATACCAAAGCAGTGATTTGTTTTTCCATCTCACAGTCAAAGAAAACAAAATGCAGCAGCTTTTCTCCAGAAAACAAGCTTTTGTGATGTTTGTAGCCCACTATTTTAGATAAACGACAGAGACATGCTTCCACTTATAAAAGTATTCATCTGCAACAAACATAAGTCTTCTGAACAGATCTTCTAATTATAAACAGCAGATAACTGGTATCTGAGCTTACCAGTTTTGATAAGCATAATGCTACAGCAGGCTAGGAATACACACTCATAGGCAGAAATGAGGGTCTCTCAAACTGGGCACCACTGGCCCTGGGTCTTGGATTCCAGCATCAATGCAGTCAATCAGGCTTACCACCACAATAGGAGCAGAGTGAATGAAGAGAATGTGGTGGTTTTTTGGCTCCTCGCCATGCCATTCGTTAAGCTATTGTCTGAAGCAAAAAAGGAATGGTAAGGCATTGCTAAAATAAGTGAATGTTACAGTGTTACAAGATCATTCTTATGCCAAAGACAAGAGGAAAGAAAACCTTCAGCTTAGCAGTGTGCTTCCAGTGCTGTCTGTGGTTACACTCAAAGCACAGTTTACAACTTGTCCCCAGCTTACAGCTGTGCTTGAGCTTATAATTAGACTGTTTTTTTTTTTTTTTTTTTTTTTTTAAGACAAAATAAGATTATGCTAGGTCTAGAATTACAGAAAACTTACTCCAAGTTTTCTCAAAGGCTGTCCAGCAAGAGCTCCTAACCAAGAAACCTAGAATTACATTGGTTATCATCAGACTTAACCTTTATAAACTCAGCCTTCCTAAAGTGAAGTCAGATGCCCACCTGTCATTAGCAGCACATCCCTGATGTGGGCTACAATATGAAATGACCCAAGCACCAGCTACAAGTTGAAAGTGTCCATAATTCCTTATGCTAGTAATATCAGCGTGCGATTTGTTGCACAGATTCTGTAATCCATACATGAAGGTAGTTGTAGGTTTTGAGTTTATCCAGCATTAACTGCCTCTAATAGCCTAGTTCGGTCCAGACATAACAAATGGAAATGGCTTTAAATTATCCTTCCCCTGAGACATAATTTCATAAGAGAACAAACTCTATATGCACAAAGAGAGATTCCAATGTAAACATGTGGTGGAAGCTAAAAGCTGCAGCCAGAGTTAGGGCAAAGCAAGGGATACAATTTCAAAGGCACTGATTTCTTTCCAGTTCACAATATATATACTCTTTTCCGCTGACTTTTCTGCCCTTCATGCTCAGAAGACCATGTATATTTCAGAAATAACTTTCTAACTTTTTGAGATGGGCTCTGCTTCACAAAGTGACCCTGGCTAGGATGCAGAATCTACAATCATCACAGGCTAATTGCAAGCAGCACCAGCACCTGACTGTCAGATAAATTTAAAATTATCTTTCATGTTTTCAGAAGATGGACTCTAGAATTTGAACTTTATTAGCTAATTTGAAATTCTTAAACCTCAAGGAGAAAAGAAAAAATATAGTGTATCTAACTCCAGTATGAAAGGAATATTTACTTTTTTATTTCTCAAGATTAACACAATATCAGGCCTGACTTTGTATTCAATGAGATGCCAAGCAGAGTCAGAGAGAATTTTTACAGAGAAATGCAATGCGGGCGCTAGCAAAACCTGTGTTAATGAACTCTGATTTATCTTCTGACATTCTGTCACTCCAACAAATGCATCTATGAAGACATTATATCACAGCCACTATTATTTGGAGATTTGACTTAATCACCCCTCAGAAAAACTCAATACCATACCTAAGTTCCTAAAACTTCCAGCATTTTTTCACAATACTATGTTGACTTCTTTCAAAACTAAAGCTTAGACCTCTAAAGGTTAGTCACTTTTGTAGGTTTGTCTTTTCAGAAGAGAAGCTGTTTTTAAACACTGCTAATATTCAGTGCTGAAATAGCACCATAAGAGAAGATAATCCATCTATTGATATGGTGCTGTGTGTAATTGGTCACCTTGACAGTGTTGTACTAGTAAAGAAGAAAAAGGTCCTCTATCATTGCAGATCTATGATTTCAAGCATAGTTTTTACATTAAAAAAAAAAAAAAAAAAGTATTGAAATATTTTCTGTAATAAACACTTAAAGATACAAAAAATAAACAACAAGTGGTCAGAAAAAAGATGAAAATACCAAATCCAGGAAGATAAGGGTCATGTTTGTATAAGGTAACATTTGTATGCAAAAATGATTAAAATAATATGACTAGACAGCACTTGCATTGATTGTAGTCTGTAGCACTGCCATGATAAGCATCTGTTGACCCCTGGGTGGCAGTTAAGACTATTTGGTATGACCTTGGTCCCATGGATATGAACATCACTTGACAAGGCTAAAAGCAAGGCATCAAAGGTGAAAGGAACTGGAATTCCATGTGTTGGGTGCAGGCACTCTCTCACACCTGCTTTTTCAGGCTTCCTGAGGTCCTATCAAGTAAGTGAGCACTTGAAAGTATCCCTGACATAAACCATCTAAAGACACCATTGCATGCACTGGGAAATAAACCTAATTTCTGCAACTTCAGTAATAAAAGATTATGAAAATGAGCAGGAAGAGCAGCAGTCAAAGAGAAAAGAAAGATCCATTATCACTTAAGTTGGAACTCAGCCAAAAGGAAGTTAAAACCACCACTTCACCATGAGATATTCAGGAGAGACAGTTATTTCTAGAGGAACTGAAGTTGCACAAGAGAGTTTTGACATAACAGGAAACCAAATCAAAAAATGAGATGCTAATTCAGAATTAGACACAAGCAATAGCCCTGGTTTGCTGACTCTCCTGTCTTCTTGCCAACTATAGCAAGAACATGCCATTTGCAAGTCTGATAACTTCTTTCATCTGAAGGCATAAAGTCACAAGAAAAGGTCACTTTTAATCTGAATCCCGCTTCCAAACATAGCAGAGCTCAGGTATGGTGGGAAATACGTGCTATAGCCTATTCCTGTTAACAGAAGTGGATCCCTTCATCTCTTCTCATCCACGATTCTTTACTTTTTCCTGCTGAATAAACCTTATCTGTCTTTTATTAAAAGGTACTTATTGAACAGAAAACACACAATACCATAATGTTCAATGAATGAGACTTTCCTCTTCCCATCCTATAGACAACCCCATACACAGAACATTTTGAAGGTGAACAAATAGTAACTGGTATTAAGTTTAATTCAGAAAATTAAAAATGAACAAACAAACAAACAAAAAACCCCCACCTCGTTCAGGTAGCTAGCTATTCTTATACAAGTCACTGTATGAACACTTCTGTAGAGATCATAAGGAACTGTTCTGAAAGGTGAACGGAGTGAAGCAGATTCCTCTTTCCTTTTGTGCATTCCCTTAGGCTCCATCTCGTTAATCCGACACACATGAAATTTGGTCACCCAAAGGAAAGATAAATCCAGAGGATGTCCTCTCCTGTACTTTATGCTTGCCATACTCTGACTTAATGATTTCAGTGCTTCATTTGAAAAATTTTTGCTTCTCTAAGTAGTCTTTCCAGAAGTCTTTATATGACCTCCTGACTGACAAGTAGCTGACTACTTCTTCAGTCGGCAAGCAAGATTTAAGGATCGATTCCATTGCTTTAATACTCATTCCATATATAAAAACTTCAATATCTTTATGTGACATGACATAATATGGGAGAAGATACTGATTTCTACTACACACCTCCAACGTTTGTCAAATGTTTCCAACCAGAAGTCAACATTCTAATTTTAGATATACCAAACTGACTCCTAAATGGAGAGTTCAAGGAATAAATTTATGAACTGTATCACGACATGTTTGTTTATAGGAGTAAAACAAAGTTTATCTGCTTTGAAAGATACACGTGCATTTGGGCTATGTTCTTCAACTTGGAGTTTTCCATCAGCATTTAAAGATTTTGGAGTTAGTGCAATTCTGCTTTCAACATCTCAATTCTCCTCCTCAAGGTAAGGGAACTATTAAAAATTGCCTGTGTTCATAAGCCGTAACAGAAGAAGGGACATTCCTCAAAAAAAAAACTTTTTACAGCACATTGAGAGTTACATAACCAGAAGGGAATAAGATCACAGTTTGTATACGTGGCTAGTCTCATCAGGATCTTGTTCTGTATTGGCTCAGTACTTTTTGCACCGGAGATCTAAGACCACCAAACCAGGGCAATGGCATTTACTGCTTGCTGTGGAAGTTGTTGATGGTCTCAGCACAATTCAGAAATCCCACTTGGCTGGAGGCAGGTATGATTTTGGGTCTATTTTTGATGTCTATAGATGAAAAATAAACAACCTGAACAATGACAGTGACAGCTATCAGCTTAATAATTCAAATAATCCCATGAGAACAGGGCAGCAGTCACACCTTAATCCCCGTCTTTCATATCCAACTTTTCAAATCTCACTCATATTCTTCATCTGAGCCCTTTGTATTCAGCACACAGAAAAGTATGCAGATTTTCCTGAGCTATCTGGTGATCCAGTGTCTGAGTGAATATTTTTTTTTTCTCTTTGTAAATATTACTGGCCACAGCTCAAAGGAGCTTTCCTATGGTTTTGGTCTCCACTAAAAACACAAAGGATTGAGCAGCGTGTGTCCAGGAAAAGCTGTATACAGTGAAAGGCTATAAAAACTTCTGCCTGTAGAGTCACTAAAAAGGAAGTTAAGCTCTTCCATGACACAGTTCGAAAAATATCACTATGAGAATTCTGATTCATATGACTGGAAACTACAATTTGCATCCATGCATTCCTCTCAAAATCCCAAAAGCTTAGTCAGGACACATTTCAAAAGAAAGCATAGATACACAAAGCTGGTTTGTGCACCTCACCAAGCTTATTGTCACCGCATGCAGAAATGAGCATATATACACATGCTATATGAGAGGATGCATAAGCTGATCCTAAAACACATAGCCTGCAAAAGCAAAATAAGAGTTTTCCTTGAAAAGTTCTAGAAAATCTCATATAAATATTGCTAGAGAAGTGCAGAGTTTTAAGTATGCACTTTGTTTCATGCTTCAATATGACTTCAGATCTTAATTTCTTCCACAGATACACTTCTTTGCCAGGTTCTGACAAGGCTCTGCCAAAACCAAATGATTACAGTTCAAGAAAACTTTTGTGCCTTCACCTAGGAGATGTATCAAATGGACCACATTTAGTCAGCCTTTCATTTTCCAATCTCATTTTTCCTTACTGTAAAATCAAGGCAGTATGTACAGCCAAAAGAGTTTCCTGTGAACATTTACACTGGTCTGCTCTGCAAAAAGCTGGGTTAAGGACTGTTTTTATACAGATGTTTAATGTGGTCTTAAATACGTGAAGCAATAGCTAGTGTAATAGCTTCCCACAGGAGCCGCCCTAAAGTTCAGTCAACCATACCGCTACAAAGCTCTGTCTTCTAAGGTGGAAGCTCACCATTTCTTCGTCAACTCATCTCACATTAATAGACACACAGCTGAGAAGACTGAATTGCCAAATAGCAATCCCAAGCATAAAGACCTCTACAGTCTCACATTCTCACCAAACTCCTGAAGCCTTGCACTGGAAAGCCTTGCTATGACATGGATTGTTTTTTCTGATCCTCTTCTGAACTCTCCTCCTGTATTTCCATATCCTCCTCAAAGTCCAAGGATCAGACAAATACTCCAACAGAAGTTTATTACTGTACCCAAGACTAGTAAACAGCATTCCTTGGTAATTCTGATAAAATGTATTAGGATCACATTAAGAGGCACTTTGCCAAAGCTGATGAGCAAAGACTGCTTCTGCTGAGGAAATTTCAACTACTTTCCCACCTCTGAATAATCTCCAAAGCACTGTTTAAGTCAGTTTCTTATGTTGTATGCACAAACTTGCATTCTTTCCTCTCATTTACATCACCATTATTTGGGTGTAGTAGAACTACACAGATGTATGTCTAATCCTTAAAAAAGAGCTACAAACCAGACAAGAAGATAAATGAAATAGTCCATTAAGCCATGAAGATGTCCTATAAAAGCTGTGCACAAGCATGTTGTTGAGCGAAAAAGGAGAAACCCTTAAACCCCACTCCCCATACAGGGAATTGCCTGGGGAACATGTCCACCTCTGGTACGTGAGATATTTATTTGTAAAGGGCAATGGACAAATACACTTTAAAAACTACATTTGCAAGCATAAAAGTGCAAACATCATGATTCCCCCTTATCAGTGACTTATGCCCTGCAAGATTTATTCAGAGAGGGGCTTGAATCAGACTCCCTGGCATTGCCACAGATAAACTTCACAGACATTGGATTACCCTATCAGTAGGACTGCCAGGAGAAATCTGGATAAGAAGCAAAAGCCATTGTTTACATACACATTCCTTCTTAACTAACAAGGAAATTACTACAATTAGAAGAAACAAAACAGCCTCGTATAAACACATACATGCATGTATCATACAGAAGGCCTTAAACCCAGGACAAAAATTGGGAAACGTTAGTAAGAGATGGTCAGAAAATCAGATCTATCTGTCCATTTTTGGCTGTAACTTTCTTGAAGTATTTTCTGCCCAGGTGCATTAAAACTGAATAAAATGAGGCTTATCAGCAGTAGTTAACATGGGGTTTTGAACCCAGTACTTCGCTGTACACTACAGCTCATAGGCTATGCAAGGAGACAGTGCTTTCACTGCTAGTTCACTAGTTTGGCCCAAGTCAAGAGACCAACTGACTCTAGAAAAAAGTATGTTTCTCCTTCAGGTCACTGGTTTGGATCTACTACAGGTCAGTAATAGCCAAATGTCACAACCATCATATGTTGCATGCAGTCTGATGCAAAATGGATTTGCCAGCTTACTGCAAAATGTGGCAGAACTGCAATCTACATCACCAGCAGCTTTTCCAACAGCTTTAGAAATCCAGCAAAAGATGGAATGGGAACCTGAGCTTCCCTTCTGATTGAGGTTGTTAGTGAAGTCTCCAGATCAAAGCTGAAACACAACAAGAAATCAGTAAAACAGCTTCTGCTACTAGCTCTTGCATTTAGCGGTCCAATTAGAAGAAAAAGACAACTATGGTTTACATAGCTTTCTGCTTGATGTCTTACAGTAACACTAAAATCTATGAAGTACTGTCTGCTTTCAGCAAATATTTTCCTAACTACAGATGGAAGTACAAGGCATAGTTTTTTTGTGTCAATACCGTGAAAGAAACAAGATTCTTTTCATCTAGGCTATATTAGGTGTCAGGAAAACGTTAATGTTGACCATGAGGTGGGATTTAAAACACTTTTAAAACACACCTTGGTTACATCTGGTTAGTTACAGTAAGATTGTCACTGGCGTTATATCCAGTTACTTTTTCAAGGAATGTCAACATTTGAGGGCTATGACTTACTGGTAGTTTAATGTTATCCTGGGATTAATAAGAGAGGAGAAAAGTAGACTATGAGTTATGAGAGGATATGTACTGCAAGAGATTTGGCAGGGCAGAGTTCTCATTAGGCCAAAATTCAGGATGTCCTAGGTCTGTATGTATGCTATTAATCACTAGTTAAGGCATACCAATAAAAGCAGTTTTTCCATTTAAAAATACATTGCTTATTTCAAGAAGGACAGAATTATCCTATCTGCTCAGTTCAGAATTTGGGGAAAAGCAGATCTTATTCAAGTTCAACAATCGCACATCAGACAGAGGGCTCCAGAGACAGTATTCTTGAGCTTTCACTTTTAGGCAGAGCAATTTTTCTTCTAAAAATTTAAGAAGTATTTGTTCACCCAAGTTGGTAGAGAAGATAATCTTCAAACCACCAGCACATTTAACAGCAGTAGACTATGATAATTTATGATTAAGGAATTGGAGATTAAAAGAATTAAATTCTTGTCTTTCACATAGGGCCTCAGTTAATAGATAAAATACATATTAGAGTCATCAAAATGTATAACTTTGTATATGGGTTAATAAACAGATGTAACAAATGCAGCACAACAGTGAAGAAGATACACAGAAAATGATGAATAAAAAGTAGAATATCTGCTAAAAACCCTGAAGATAAGTAATAAATGACACTTTCTATATGCTGACTTGCTCTGTATGAAAGAGTCTTCCAGCTAAATGTGGCTAGCTTATTAATTTCATTTGCAGAGATTTGGGAGACGGCAGAAAACCTTGGCAGGAGCACACTTAGCGGCTAATGGATTATTAACATTCAGATAAACATTCCAAATTTTGTTTCCTGGACTACGTGTTCTGTTAGAACTGTTCTGATTGCAGAACTTGCTTGCACAGGGTTTCTCTAATATCATCATAGATAGAGCAAAGGAAGATCATCATATGAATAACCTATTTGCTGCCACTACATGGTCAAGTAAGACAAAAGATGATTAAAATGGATGAACAAAATCATCACCATTTGCTTTATAATGTAAATAGGACCAAGATGTTAAGGGCAATAAAATCTTAGAACGGGAAGATGCAAGACCCTGGCCTAAAGAGTTTATATGGAACACCACTAAAGCACTGGAAGATGCTACAGTACCAAAAGGTAAAAAGGAACTTGTTGTCTTTTTTTTTTTTTTTGACAAACAAGGGCTGATATTTTAGACGTTGCTTTATTCCTTCAAAGGCCTCAATAATTAAACCAACATGGAATCGTGGCCATGGAGCTGAAGAGGAGACTGAAAAGGAAGCAAAAGTAATGGAGACAAGTAAGAGGATTTCTTTTGAGCTCCACTACCCACACTAGCAGAGAAGCATTAATAATCATTCTATTCACTATACAACAAGCAGCACAGTGTTATCATTAAAAAGATGATAGGTATAGATATGAAGTTAAATACAACAATACAGAAAAACATTTTAGCATTCAAAATAAGTAATCATGTGGTTACAGGAAGTCAACTCTGAGTATCTGAACTAAGAAAACTCCACAGTTTCAAGTGCCCATGACGCAGTCTTTTCCAATAGAGTGTAAATATGACATGCCACCTCAGCAACACCCAGGACCACAACATTCTAAAGGTGCCAAAGGAGGAAACCACACTGCAAAGAGGAAGCAACAAATTCAGTTTAAAAAAGCTTGCAGGTTTAAAGCAACTTTATCGTAACCAGGAACAGCTATTAATTTAGAAGCAGTAACACATCATTAGTAATTAAACTGCCAAAACTCAGTAGTAAGCTCTCAACTCTCGTTTTCAATGGTACTATTGAGTTCAGAGCTTGCTCACAGCTATGTGCAAGGCTACCACCAGCAGGTAATTGTTAATAAAAGAGATGAGAATATAGTATACCACTACCACAGATATCTTGTGCAAAATGCAGGACAAACACCACATAATTTCACATAGAGGTAAGAAGTAGGGCTAGAAGTAGGTAAACAATTTTATTTTCACTATATTCTTCAAAAATATAGCAAAATGAAGACCTCACAAAACAACATTTTTTGAGTGGGAGGAAGCAGGGGGGGAAGAGAGTGAGAGGGAGAGAGAAAATAACCCAGATGTTAATTGGTGTAACACGTCTAGTTCTGACCAAGAACCGCAGTCTAGTTTCCTCTCATCTTCAAGACATACATTTTATCAGGCTAAACACAATTCCACAAAACATGTCACTTGATTAAACTTTTCTTCATGGAAACTACTGTTGTTACAAAAGTTTTCAGCATAATTAAAACAAGAAATGCTTTATCATGTTGAAGGCTGATGAAAATCCACTGCTTTATAGACACGGTAATCTATTTATTTGCTTGAAATAGATCTAAAGTCTACAGCAAATTGCAGGTGAATTTCTCTCACCTTAAATACTGATGCAAAAGAACAATAATCAAATATTGGGCTGAAACCATAATAATTTAAAAATTACACTAATTGCATGCGCTGGGTTAGATTGAGTCCTCAATCTAACGTGGCTTGAAAACCACATTAGTGATGTCAGTCCAAATACTAATGCAGATGCAGGAGGTATTTTAGACACAGAATGAATCTTATTGGATAGATCTGTTAGAATATGGGAATTTACACACATATAACTGTCAATGTGTTTTTAAAAAAAAAAAAACAGCAGCCAACTCCTATGCAATATGGATATGCAGAGAATCTTAGAGCCAAAAACTTCGACCACATAAAATGTAATTCTGGATTTAGATTGATTATGAGTAATTTTAATTAAGACCCAACCTGTATAATTTACAGTTCTTTCTTAGTAGCAGATGACAAAATCCAGTCCACTGGTTTGCTAAGCAAAACCAACAACGAATGAAATTTGATAAGAAGTTGAAAATCTACCACAGAAAAAAAGAAATTAAAATTAACTGGTAAGAAAGGAAAGAAAAAAAAAAGAAGGATGAAATCAGATATTTTAAGAAGAACACAAGAATTTATTTATTTTTTGTGTAAAGACACAGCATTTATTAGTTGCTTTTTTTTTTTTTTTCCTTCAAAACTACAGGGGAATAGCTGATGAAACTTTAAATTGTAGTTCCATACCATTTTGCTTTTAAATTAAACAAATGATCTCAGTTTTTGGAGCAGTGTTTGACTCTTGGGAAACTATGCCATTAAGAGAGTGCCAGAAACACATCTAATTGATGCATGTCCCAAAAACAGCTCCAAAGAGTGCAGACATACCAGATATAGATTTCAAGGAAATTACTGAAAGGCAACAGAGCTTCAACAGAATGTGATATGTGAAACACTACATATGAAAGACTCACTATCAAAAGGGTAAATTCAGTTCAAGAGATATTAATCTGATTACCTAAGAGGTACTATGAATTGGATATGCTCCTTTGCGCACCATATCCAAACCTAGACAGATGGAGGAGACTTTATGCTCCATTTTCTGACATGTAATTAGTTTTTAAGGAATGATCAAGTTACAGATAAAAGTTTCAAACAACTTTTTTTATATGGAAGTGCTGTGTACAGAAACTATTTCCATAAGATTTTCTGACTATTTCCTTGAGTGGCACTGTAGATTATGAGCTCCATGACTTGATTTTTCTGTTCTCATTTTCACTTGAATGCTCTCTGTGCACCTGCCTGACAGAAAACCAGTCCAGCAACATCTCTAAACAAAGCACTCTATATAGAGCTCAAACTCAGGACTTGTACAGACTAAATTGAGTATAATTTTATGCATTACAGATTTTTAATTCAAGTTTTAAGTAATTGTTCTGCACCATCTTCTCCTCTCTCCTTCCTGCACTCACTGACATTTTTTAGGGTCTAAACACAAAAAAGAAAAATGTCAAAATAAATTACCTTTTGCAAGCCCCATCCTTGCCAGGTCACACAGCGATGCCACAGCCTAACTTCCATGACTGCATAGCATGAAATCACTGACCTTTGACTATCAAATCAATTAGCTATTAAAATGTCACTATTTTACATTCTAGTAAACAGTACTTTTGAAAAACCCATTTGAAATCTATTTTTGTTGTTGCTTATAAACCCCTTGCAAGACTGCAGTAAAACAAAGCACAAAAATCTCCAACTAGACCATCTTTAAGTTTGCGTTTTATACTACAAAGGCTGCTTGCATGTCTTATCAATGCTCTTCATTTCATAAATTCCGCGAGGCCTTTAACTGTTTATTTTGCCATCAGCATTCTGCGTCTGGAAGACTGTGCTCACATCTACAGGTAAGTAACAATTATACTTCTACAAAATACAGGAAAAGGCTTTGCACACCTCTGCTGTCATTGGCCCATGTAGCTTTTAATTACTTTGAATATAGCTTTTAATTATTTCAACAAAGAGAAACATGGGCAAGGAGAGTTTGGGAACAAGTATTTTGGAAGGGGTGACTTGGGAGCAGAGCAAGGCAAAGGAGAGGTGGCAGGACAGGAGCTGCAGCTGGTAGGCATTCAGCATTGGTGGCCAGTCAGCACGCCGCCTGGGAGCTGGGGCTCAATGCCAGCCAACTGATGGGAGCGAGAGAAGGGGAGAATCCATGAAGAAAGGCTCTAGCAGCGTGGGAGGACTATGACCTTTTGATCTCCAAGATGTTCCTGATGTACTAAAGTGACATGTCAGCTCTAATAGGCTACAATCCCCAACTGGTGGTAGGGGCCTACAAATTACTGTGCGATCTAAAGGCATTTGTTGTGATGATCCTGGCCTGGAAGGGGCATATCACCACTTCCCCTGCAGGACTATCTGGCAGTCTATCCCAGCGGTTCCCAAACCCGAGGTCATAACCTCCAGCAGGGTCAGGGCAGCGCAGAGTGGGGTTGCAAGCCTGACAGAGATTCGATTGTTTATGTTAGTATTTAGGGTCGCAAGCTCGGCTGGAGTGAGTTCATCACCAGAAACAGAGGCACAAACAGAAACCACTTGGGAACAGCTGGTCTAACAGATTTCACACTCAGAAGCTTCTTCTTGATACTCAGCTGTGCCCGTGAGACTCTGTTACATGTCCATGTGCCAGCCTGAAACAACAGCTCCCCTACTAGGTACCAAAATGGTTCAAATTACTTTCATAGAGTCATGGCTGCTCACCCAGTAGTGGGGTCTGATTTAAGTTTTTATTTCCAAACAAATTTTCCATTGTTAATAGTGAAATCATTCATGTGTAAGCCCCTAAATTCAGAGATATCTGCCTTGTCAGCTACCAGCTCAGGCAGGGATCTTCTGTAGGCTGCTGCTTGCCTATAGGTTTGCTGGAGCAATGCTGGGAAACTTAGGAGTAGAAACTGGGATATGCAAAGCCCTCCTCTAATTAAGCTCCAGGCATTTCTTCTTTCTACTACTTCTTCACCTATCTTTCTCTACAGCAGTATGACTACTTCAGTTGCTCTTCTCTGAATGCTTGTTTATTTTTTATTTTGATAGTATATTAAATGAGGAAACAAACAGAATCTAGATTAGATGCATTTTCCCGTTATGGAGCATGCAAAATCTGCTCAAACTCAAGCTAACTATTTTCATTAAATTAAGAGATTGTGCACCAACCATACGTTGTGTTTTTATTATCTTGTTATATTTGGGTTTGAATGTAACCTTTTAGCAGCAGAACATCACTACAAAGAGGTTCATTCACATAGCAGAGCACCCAGCTTCAATCTCCAAAAAAGGCTAATAGGTTATAAAATTTCCATCATCTAAGACAATAAATCATTATTACAATAATAAAGCAGGAAATACACACAAATTAAGCAGAAACACCAATGTCTTCTTTTTACGACTAAGGGGAATCATCAATCATACAGGCTGCCCAAGGTTAACAAGGAGCCACATTTTCAAACATTCTGCAGTAAATCCAGAGGAAACCCAGCTGGAACTACAACCAGAACGTAGACATCTGACTTTTGAAATCATTCTCTGTCCTCTCTTACTGCCTCTTATGGTCTGCATAGCATCTGCACAAAACGTCACACCTAAATGGCTCAAGTTCTGAAGGTGAACAATATGCTTCATGTAATGCCACAAGCCAAATTCAGGTGCTTCACTGTAATGTTTTCCTCAGGTACAGAAATTAATTGGATCCCTGCCAGCCCCACCAGGAGAGAGATCAACTATGGAACTCCACAAGACATGGGACTGAATGCTACCAAATAATGACGATTCATTTTTTTTTTCTCTCAGCCTCTGCTTGTACAGATTAAAGGAGAACTTAAGAACCTAAGAACAGCATGAAGCAAATGTAATTGGTCATGGTGCATGGGGACAAAAGGTGCTTACTTCATTCCTACCCTTGAATTCATTTTCACAACGCATTTTGAAAAGTAAGTCAACCTGAAGTCATTCCATTAAAACTGGGGTACAACGTAGGGCTGCAGAATGAGTCTAGAGGCAAACCATGTCTTGTATTTCTGATTTAAGCCACCAGTTTGAAGGATCACAGAAAAATGCAGGTTTTTTTCTATTTCACATATAATGGAGAGAAAGGGCAAGGGTAATGGAGAAGGAGATGGGATTGCTACCATTATATAACCAGGTCTCCTAATGCTACTGTTAATTATAAATAAGATTCTAAATTCCAACCTATATTAGAACATAGTGTCTATATTCACCCGCACTGAAACATGAGTTAATCTCATTTTAAAACATTTAAGATATGACAAGTAGAAATCTTGAAATAATGCTTTATAGCTATAGCATAAAACTCATTGACTGACCTGTGCATGCTCTCAGTTTATTGCAATTGAAAGAAAACAGGAACTAGCATTGGGAAATAGAATTCTCATGCAAATCCATCTCACTTTGTGCTGTATGGTGCAAGACATACTTGGTCTTGCTTTGTCTCAGCTGACATGCTATCTTCTAACTACTCAACTATGACTGTAAGCACTTCTGTTATCATGTCTCCGACGGTATAGATGAGTGATTCCCAACAACTATACCTGAAGGGATTTCGGATTACAAACTGTACTTAAAAGATTGGAAGTCATATCACACCTTTAGAAAGAAACCACAACAAAGCAGTAAAACTTGGTATTCCACCATCTCAGCAATTAGAAAAGGAGGGACAAAGATTTTCTTAAGCTGATATATAAAAGCCTTTGAATGCTCCTGCTGACAGTTTTCAACCCTTTCGTAGTCTAGATTGAGTGATTACATCTGTCATTCAGCTTGAAACTTCCATAAACATGTACAGACTCTGTACCTTTGTTTTACTGAGAGATTTATCTTTCAATTAAAAAGTCGTTAAAATTTGGCTGGATGTTAAATGTCACTGCTTCCCACTTGTTGAAATACAGCTTTCAAGATCAGTACAGGTTGACATGTTATCATGAAATCTAACTGCTCCATATACCACCACAGCTCTGCATCATGTAGAAACAATCACAATATCATTTCCCCTAATGGTTAATATCATTTGTTCCAGGCCCTGTAATGATGGTGCACTTCCTCAAAGCACTGCTGTGCCTACTCCATTATTACTGGGAGCAGTTACCAGAAACATGAACACAGTCCAAGCACAAGAAAAAAATCCCATTATCTTAGGCAGGCTTTTTTTTTTTTTTTTTTTTTTTTCTCTTACATATATCAATAAGAATTATAAAGGTGCCTGCTTTTTTTGGCAGTTACTGCTTAGCTACCTTGGAGTGAAAATGCTACATACTACCCTGGCTCTGACCAGGTTAAGGATGAATTCTTTTCTCACCTTCCACTGCATATGAGCCTTTTAACCTTTTTTTTTGAAGATTTCCTGAAGCTGAAAAAATAACTCAAAGGCAAAGAACAGACTGAAGGAAGAGAAAGCTTCCCACAGTGTCAGTGACTTGGATCGCAAGGTCTATGCTGGGGTAGTTTTTTAGAAGACAGCTGAGATATGAAGTCCAGCAGCACAATAAAGAACTAGGAAGAAACAATTCCGCCTGTTCTATTACACTTCACATGAACTGGAATCAATGAGTTGAGCAAGTTGATTGACTCCTACACAAAGTCATAGACACCCAGGACTCGGACCTGAATGCACATTCTGATGGATTCATCCAGCTCTGCTATCCCAGCATGGAGGGAAAATGGCCTTGGGCCTGGCAACAATACCATCACATAGAAAGTGTCAATTTATACTGTGAAGTAAAAACAGATAGAAATCTCACTATATTTCCCTGCCCCGTCATGACAGTAGAGGGCAAAAGATGTATTTGAATACTTCACTATCAAGATAAACCAAAAAACAGAGAACTCTATCACCTTTTCAGGTAATGTGTTTTAGTCCTCAGAGTTCACACAACCACATCAGCCTTGGGTAACATATCTCTGGTATGCACGGATGTGGATTAATTGTCGGAATTCAATGCCAGGTTACTTGGGAAGTATCTCTAGTGTTATTTGTACTTGTAGATTTTTTGCAAATTTAAAATCCACTAACCTTTACAGGATCTACATAAGAGGTCACAGTTAAAAGATCTTTCTCCCGCTATACTACAAATTGCACTCAAGTTACATAAACAGGCCTAGAGATCTCCACACATCCAAATTATTCCATAATGATAACAAAGATGACAAAAGTAATGTTTTCACTAACTACTCCCAAATATTTGGGTCTCAGAAAGCCAAGGCGGATTCTTATTAAAAAGATAAGATATTAATTTATGAATTTTATCATTTAAGATAGTTTCATTTTTTAAATAACAGTAGTGTTTCACTGATACAAGTGAAACTACCTCCTCTATCATAAAAAAAATGTGTAAATCAGCCTACAACAGAGAGTATGCAGTTAAAATATTAGAGGCTTAAAGCATGTCAAAGCACTATACCTTTATTTGAATTCATATAAATACGGAGTACTACATGACTTATTCTGCATTATCTGTAAAGCTACAAGAAGTGTTTTAGAAGCTTGTTTAACAGCTGCTCTATTCATAAGCTGACAATTCCTGCAAAACAGCAATGTTTGGATTCTCCAGAAGATTCTTTTTGATTTTTGTTAAGTCACCTGTAGGTCCAACTTTAAATGTAGCATACACATAAATCAATAAATTAAAAAAAAAATAATAAAGCTAAACAACAGCCTCTCATCTCTGGGGCCCCCCTCACTTCTCTTGACAATTCCTTCACTGTTTTCTCCTCATTCAGTGCCAGGACTGAAAAAGGGGATTTGAAGGAAGAGAAGTAGTAAACAACAGAACTGATTGTACTCTGAGGTGAACAGCAGGTCAACTTACTATTTTCCCTATGAGAGTAACTTGAAAATCTAAAAAGAAAAAAAAAAAACAACCAACAAAACAAAACAAAACAACCCCACCAACAACACAACCAACAAAAAAGTGGCAAAAAATATATCCCACACCTTTTAAACCAAGGCTTGAAGGGTAAGATGCTTCAACAATCTGATAGATGAATGGGCAGGGCAAAGCAACGCAAAGAAGCCAAACATTCTAATTTAAAATGTTCTGCCCATAGACTGAAGTCCCACGATCACAAGTAGGAAAACTTTGTGGGTGGGAGATATTATGGTACTTCTGCTCAACATCTTAAAAGAATTCAAGATCACAGCAACAAAGATGAAAAGGTCAGACTAAACTAAATTCATTGCTCACACTGTGCATTAAAAATGTGCAAGCATATGACAAACTGCTTGATGAACACAAATGGCAGAAGACTGAACGGTGGCCTCCCCACAGTTAGCATGAGTTTACAGACAATTTTAAACACAAAATAATTCTGACTTTTTAAAATAAATATTTGAAGGTGCCAGCTGAGACTGAAGAAGCCTGAGACAGATTTTTTTTTGCCTTACATTTTGTACATGGTTGGAGGAGGATTCTGTTCTCATTCATGCCAACACACTCCTGATTTTCTTTCAAGGTGGGGCTCATCTTCGATGTCTGCAAGAGGAAGTGTGAGCTTGCAGCTGACAGATATATTAGTAGGATAGGCACTGGTGGACTAGAAAGGACATCAAGTAGGCCATAGTGTCCCATCTCTTTGTACCACAGAACAATATGCTTAATTTTGCTAAACCTGGGCTTTCCAAGACTAATACTTGTGAAACACAGAAATATCACCTTGCAACTAGCACTCAGACTGCCTGTGAATTCATTTCTAAAGATCCTCTATATTAGGTAAAATCCAGTCATGTGAACTTTGCAAAAACAAAAATTATACATTCACAGTCACAAATAATGGCTTAATCCCCTAGCCTAATACAGCTTAAATCTCTCTCATTATTAGAGAGATGATTATTCAAATAATTATTTAGGGCACATTCTGAAGTCTAGTGATAGTTGTGGAATGGTCTGACATCTCCGCAATTAAAAATAATCTGGCATCTTAAACTTGTCTTTTACTAGAACAGTTAAAAAGCTAATCCACAAAGCAAGCATAAAAAGCAAATAGCAGCATTCACATCATGCTCAATCAAGTCTATCCCCTATGATGACAGAGTTTGCAAGAAGGCCATGTAAGAACAGTACATCTAATAAATATGAGTTTGTCTTTCCGAAAAGAAGTCACAGACTTCTGTGTCTGAGTCTTTTGAAGTGGCAGAGAAACATACCAAACTGCAGAGGATAACCTGGCAAACACGTAAATGCCAAATGAATGCAAGGACTCAGTCCATAGCTACAGAAACTTTCCACTTTTATTCAACATTAATTTGTAGCAAACTAAGCATTTTTTTTTCCGTCTTAAAGTAGAATTATGCACAGATCGGGGCATTTAGCTGAATATAACCATTTCCTACAAGAAATACCAATAAGCACAGTTCAACAGCTCTTACATTGCTACTTAAGTGTGGGAGCTTTTACAATTCACACTGCTTTTATAAAGCCTTTATTATTCTCATAAACATCTAACGTTTTTAGGACAAGTTTTCATATGTTAGATTCTGATTTTAAAGAAGACAAATTTTGAGCCTGAAACAGCTTGACAATGTCCTTTCAGCTTGCTCATTAGATTAACCTTCTGTCACACATCAAATGAACAGCTTCCTTGGTTCCTTGCCTAATCTAACACGTAACCCACGAAATTCCCTTCTAAAGCATGATCAGAAACAAAAACAAAAGCCACTGTAAACATTTCATTTCTTTCTAACGCTACATTCAGTTTGAAATTTTCATTTCTGCCTCTCAGAAAGATCACCCTTTTAGCAAACCATTTACAGTGAAGGACTGATTTCAGATACGATTAAAACAACATATTAGACACATACAAACCAAGAGGTCTGATTTGCTTACAGAACTAATAACGTGTTACGGGTCCTTTCACATCTAGGTCACTGGTTCAAACTCAGCTTAAGTTAGTGATGAGTGAAAAGGAAGAATGAGGTAAGAACACAGTCATGAATCTGGCATCTATTTCTGACTGCAACATATTTGCTTTGTGTGCATGGACTACTCACCTAACTACTCTTTTCTTGCAAAATAGAAATAAATATTATGGATGTCAGACCAACCCTGGGAGACAATCAGGCAATGTGTAACATATTTGTGCCAAGAAAGAAATCATACAGTTGAAAAAATGATGCCTTTCCCTTCCAAATCTAGTTACCAAATTTCAACTCTCTGACAGAAATTGAGAGATGTTTTATCAATGGATGGAGCCAACAAAATCCACAAGCGCAATTTCAAAATTATTTAATGAGCTGTGTTTTGCCCAGGCTCCTATTGACAAAATTATGAAGAGAACACATCAGTCAGTGTCAAAGCATTACAGTGGAGTTATCTGCTGCTCTTTGATGTTCCGTTTAATATATCTTCAATGTCTTTCTCTCACCTACTGAGCTGCAGAAATAATGGCAGCTTTTACCACTGCCACCAAGCTTTCTGACATTAAGTCAGACAAGCTTGACAGGGCTGCTGTGATCAGCCAGAACAAAGATAAGCTGACCAGAGCCACCAGGAAGCTCAATGAAGAGAGAAAATGAGGAAATAAATAACCATATTATATGAAGTAGAATTTCAACATTCAATTACCACGCTTTTGCAAGAAAGGTGAGCATTGCTTATCATCACACATTTAGGCCTACAGTTGAACATAACTCTAAGTAACAAGCTTCTCTGTATCAGTCTCTAATTGAGGGCACTCTGGCTACTCCAGTGGGAAGAGTTGAAATTACGGCATTACATTACATGAAGATGTAAAGCAGTACATGGTATCACACAAAAAGCTTTTACTACATTCACACAGTATTGAGACGTGCAGTTTGAGGCACTGGGTTTGAAAAACTGGACAAGCATAATAGAAGTGACAGGAATGAGCATTTGCTGTCCTTCCTTTGCATCCAGTTATTTCTCTTTGGAGAAATGAACACAGCTTGAAAATTTGTTCCAGGTCCCTAGGAAAGGGTCAGTTAATAGTTGTTTTGTTTCATTGTGTTTTTTTTGTTTGCTTTTTTTTTTTTTTTTTTTCAAAGCAATTGAAAAATAACTTGTTCCCTTTATTTTATGTTAGGCTTGATAACCTGACTCTCATAGACCTCTATACATCATGCTGAAGATTGCAAGTTACAATATGGATTTGTGTCACTATAGACTTTCAATTCTAATAGGAGCAATCTCTTACCTTCAGACAGGGACAACTCATAAGCTGGAGACACTAGGTCTACTGGGATTGCAAGGCCATTGCTCAACGATGTGGTAATCTGATTCGTCAAGATAACCTGCAAACAGACAAGCGGAGATAGGAAGGGAAATTAATCTTTATAGATCTAGGAAGGCAGAGAGCAGCCCAGGAAGGACTGGAATACTTCAGGCACAGGTGCAGCGTTCAGACAATTCCCTACTCTGACCCTCACCAGTTTTGGACCTCTATGTGGCTGCAGTTTCTGCATTAACAACTGGTCTTTGCTTAGATCATCGATAGAAGTTATAGAGAATATAGTATATAGGGTTTTTTGTTGTAAAGAATCAAGATGATCCTCATACTTGCATCAAAAACAGTCTCCACTCTTGACAAACTCTCTGTGAAACAGCCTGTTTTCAGTTGTATCTGACAGGAGAAAAGGAAACTGGAATCCTTGTCTTAGTTTCAGATGGGACAGAGTGCCTTTTCTTCATTGTGTCTGGTATGATGCTATATTTTGGTTTTAGGAGAAAAACAGTGTTGGTAACACACTGATGTTTTCAGTTGTTGCTGTACAGAGCCAACTGTATTTTAATTTTCTACTGCCCTACCAACAAAAGGGGGCAAAAGTTGCTGGGAGGAGGCAAAATAAGGAGATTTGACTTAAACTGGCCGGAGAGATATTCCATACCATATGACATCCCACGGAAGGAAAGTTTTGAAAGGAGTGGGAGTTTATCTTTTTCCCTTCTGCTGCTCAGGGACTAGTTGGACATCAGTCAGCAGACAGTGGATCACTTGCTATAAATAGTTATCTCTATATAGTCATAACTAGTATCCTTTTCATTCTATCTATCTTAGTAAACAGCTACATCTCAACCCAGAGGTTCTACTTTGTTTTTCAATTATGCCTCCCATTCCACTGGGATGGGGAAGGTGAGTGAACAACTGTGTGCTGCTGAGCCACCTGCCAGGTTAAACCACAACAATCCTACATGCTACTGGATGTGGTTTCATGATGCTACTGAAATAATTTCATAGCTTGATACTGCTAAAAGGAAGACAAATTTCTCTCCTCTTTCCTCCATTGCACTTCCCTCCCTCTGATCCTCCTGCTTTCTAACACTAAGTAGCATGACATAACATTATTTTCCCTTTCTAATGATCCCACGTAAGCTCTTGTCAGATCACAGTCATAGCCACAGTGGTGGCATTGCATCCTTGCCAGCCAGCACAACGTGAACTACCAAAGATGTGATGGAGTCTGCACAGCCTTTTGCAAGGCTACCACTCTTCTTCCCCACCCATTTCAGCCCAACCATCTGTTTGGTAGCAGGCATGGTGTTGCCCAAGTGCTTTACAGACTGCATCAAGTCAAGACTAAATTGAAAAGCTTCTACATCAAGTCTTGATCTACTCAAAGGAGGTCAGGACCATCAGAGTCCCACAGTAATATCTATCGTGCTCTTCTGCCACAGACTGCAAGTTCTGCTGGAACTTCAGCTGGTTACTACCACCCTTCCCAGGCTAACCATAGGTTGCACCGTTGGGACAGGGCATTTATGACCACTGCAGTGAACGCACACATGGTGGGTAACAGCCTTATTTGGTCTGGCACCTAGGCTAAGGTTCTTAAGGTATATCTTGCAATACTGCCAAACACACAAGAAACTGGTTCAAGGCAAATGAAATAAGTGGGGAGCTAAGAGCAGGGAAAGATAAAGAATGGGACGCAGGCCTTATCCTTTTGAATAGATCACAGCTGCTCGTTTTCACCGTGTCACAAAATCTGAAGCCATAGGGGCTATTCTGGCAGCCAGGCATACAGTGCAATATCACATAGAACTGAAAGCTTTTCACAATAAGTACCAAGAAATGTGTTGAAACAGAGCACACTAACAAAAACCTCCATGCACATACATACTGGTAGGATAAAAAGCTTTTACTGGCACACTTTTGCATTATTCACAAGTGTCAAAAGCTCTGTAAGCAATGTAGTCATCCCAAACCTGTGCCAAGATAATCTTACACTGTACCATCATGTATTTTATTTATGTATCACATACTAAAGAAAAGCTACCATATTTAAAGCTCATTTTTAAAACAAGACACAAACTTAAACGGACTTTTTGTTGCTCTCCTTCAAAGAAAACTAATTCTAGACACTTGAAAAATCAAAAATAAATGAGAAATTCGGCTGCTTTTTTTTTTTTTTTTTAATCTTTCAGATGTTTTGGTTTCCTCTTCAGCTGGGATCTCCACAGCTCTGTTAACTGTAGGACTGTACATTTTTTCACCCTTTATGGTTAATTCTGGTTATACTTCTGAATTTACTTTTCAACTTCTGATGTGTCCTTCAATAAGCATTCAACACTAACAATATCCTAGACACCTGTTTAAAAAGTGACTTTAAAAAGGTGCAGTCCTAGCCAAGTAAATGCCCCTGTCTCGCTTGTTTTGAGGATGGGAATTAAGTGTAATCTTAGTTCCATGACTTCATTGATAGCTAAACACTGCTTAAACATACGTTTAAATACTATCTTGAAAATGAACACCCTCTGAGATGAAGCCATACGCATGTATAGAATGCTTATTTTGGAATTAACTAAAAATTATTATTAATTCCTGCAAGTTGGCAGACCCAGTAGAGACATTCAGCTCTCCTCTAAGTACAAATCAAGAAGCTGTTAGCTAAGCACTTAACGTGGCATTAAATTTCGTCACACTTCTGCAGCCTCATTTACTGCAAAATTCTTCCATCAGGTGCAGCTGTGCATTCCTGTATCATCAACCAATATTTATTTATGTACATACAACATAAAGCAGTTTGAATCTCACTCTGCAGGTGTGCACAGTGCTCCAAGCTCTCACTGACTCAAGAACAAACTGCAGGCTAAAAGGAGAAAAGCAGACCCCTATTCATCTCCATCTCTAAATTAAAAAAAAGGTAGGACGCTCTAATTTAGAGAACTTCTCTGGATACATACATCTTCTAATAAAGGCTCATATCTCCAATGACAGAATCATTACTGGAAACTGCAAAGGTCTATTTAATTTTTCCTAGATTAAAAATTTCATCAATGATACTTCAGCATGCAAAGCTATATGTTTTCAGCACTCTCCAATCCTACAGACATTGTTTGAAGTCCTGAGCATTTATACCACAGGACTCTAGTATCGCATCTAAAGAATATGTTAACTTTTTCCCAAACTCTCCTTCACCAATCCAAAAGATATACTTTAATTCCATTATTTTGAAATGGATATATGAATATCATTTGAGATGTAAGAAAATATATTCAGAGAATTTTTAAAAAGTCTGGGTATGATGGAGAGAAAATATACAAATAGGCACAAGATATATGGAGTGCAAAAGCTGTGTGACTTCTTTGTGGGTACAGTTTTAAATTAAAGGAAGACTGATTTATATTAAACATAAAGAAGAAATTATTTGCTCATTGGGCAGGTGAAGCGCTGTCACAGCTGCCCAGAGAAGCTGTAGATGCCCCATCCCTTGAAGCACTCATGGCCAGGTTGGATGGGGCCCTGTGCAGCCTCAGCTGGTGAAAGGCAGCCCTGCCCACAGCACAGGGTTATAACTGGAAGGTCTTTAAGGTCTCTTCCAACCCAAGCCATTCCACGATTACTTATATTTCAAAGAAGAACACTGAGTACTCAGTTCTGATCGTAATGTCTCCATATTTTACAAATAACTCATGTTAGACGAATGAAGGTTAAAATATATTCCTTCGGTCTGCTAGAGGCCACATTTGAAAGAAACCACCTCTCAATGCAAAACAGTGCCTGGAAACAGTCTGGGGTCACAAGTCCAAGCAGATTTACTAAAAAGAGTGTCTTACACTGAATGAATAGTAGCACTTCCTCAACTTTTCCTTGGAGATCTGCCATTGAAGTACAGATCAGATATACCCCGTTTAGTACAGGAGACTTGCCAAATCCATAGTCTAAGTAGGTAAGAAGGAGTTGCCTCTGTTGTGGTTCCTTTCCACAGACACTGGACATCATTACCAGCCAAGTAGAGCTCCCACTTGAGAGGCTCAATGCCGATCATGTGTTTGTTTTCTTCCAGGAGAATACTCAACAATGAGAAAGCTGCTACATAATGTTTTAATGTTATCGCACTAAAATGCATAGTATTTTAATAGCAGCTTCTATTTCCTTTCAGCTTCAGTTAATGGAACAAAATATTTTTATTACCAGAGGTAGTTTCATTTCTTATGGTACTAACAGTCACCAAAATCGTCATGTCTCTCTGCACACCACTGTGTCCTCCCATGTGCAACAATAAGGAGGTTTTGTTACTGCTTCCTATTACCCTGGCAACAAATGAAGAACATGGGACATCTTCAGCCCATGACTGTATATGAAAACAAAAATTCAGCTAGTTCGTTCAGTAATACTGGAAATTTGCTTCAGTTAGTCTCCAATGAAAGTCAATAAACCTTTTGACCCTTCAGTATATTCACCTGCAGCTGGTGAAATGAATAAAGAGAAACACAAAGAGATAGAGAGAATGCATTTTCAAGTTCCTAATTTTAGACAGCTTACAAAAATGCCTGCTTCTCTGATTATCTCCCTCATCTCTATAGGAAAGGAAATGAGAAATTCTCTAGGAAAGTAGTGTTGCTGTTCTAAGACAGGTCATTGCTAATTCTAAGATAAATCCATGGTGAAAATAACATCTCCCTCCGGTGGTGTGATTTCAGCACAATGCCAATTTCAATGTCAATTTTCTGGAAATACAATAGAAAAATAAAAACACTTATTTAAGGTATGTGAGCTCCAGCACCAATATTTGTTGGGAATAGTGTAATTCCTGCATATGCTGTAAACTTCTGCGGGTCCTGGGATAGAGCTGGCCTAGGAATTGAAATATGATTGCTTAACATGGAAGAATAAGCAAACTATTTTCTGTTTGATTATTTACACAGTACAGTTTTTCAAGTACTCCTCCTTCTGCCCTTCCTAGGACCACACTGGAACTACTAAATCTGACTTTGTCATCCTTGTAAATCCCGTTGAGTAAATAAGTCATTTTCTGTAAACTTTGTGGTCTCGGCCTCCTTGTTAGTTTATTGCAAAATTAAAGGGAGCGCAGTGCAGAACTATCAATCAGTTACCAGCAAAGGTATAAGGTCTTCTGGAATGTACCAAGAGAGGAGGAAGAAAAAACAACTTCTCATGAAATGGCTATTTGTTAAAAGAATAGAGCAGAATTCCCCGTTTTTCAAGCAACACTATTTAGGAAAACACTTATTAAAGTCTTCCTATTGAGTTGAAGGAGTAAGCACACGAAGACTTGCAATAAACTCAAACTACTCTACCCTTATTAGTCCACGTATTTTGTGGTTTTCACTGTACTCAACGTCTGTAGAGAACGTGAAGAATGACAGCCAGTTGGGCTGGGGTGCTGACTCAGCATGCTGGAGGAGAAAGAAAGGAAGTTTTACTGTTCCCCAGCGATTTTTCACACCAGTCCTTAGGAAGGAACCTCTCCCTTTCCCTGAAGCACAGAGCTTTTAAAGAAGCATTCAGCAACAGGTCAAAACAATGGTGCAGTGTGTAGGCACCAGTGGAGGGAAAGCACATCAAGCAATACCACAAAGCCAGATGGGGCAGGCAACAAGCCTGGAAACAGAAAAAGAGAACAGTGAGCAAACTGGAGTGAAGACAGCACACTTCAAAACAGCTGCGAGAACCACAGCTTTCTCCTTAGGAACCTGCTGCAGCTCCCTGAGACCAGCATAAGTCTATCCAGAGGAAGAACTCTAAATTACCAGTTTGTCAAATTAGCGGGGTACTTGTAATATTCAACTAGGCTACTTACTAGTAGCCTAGAATTAGTTTTTTCTTTGGCTCCTGTTTCATCAGGGAGATGTTTTTCAGCATCAGTACTATTTGCTAGAGTTGTTCAGAGTTCCTAATGAACTCAGCGGGACTTGTAAATAATATTCACAAGAGCATTTTTAGTGAAATCAGGTAGAAAGAGGCAAAGTCTAAACTGCAACACTGAGAGTTCCTACAGAAAATGAAAGTTTTGAAGAGAAAACATCAAGTGCAGTGCTGCTCATCAGGGGCTCATCTCAAGGGAAAACTAGCTTCTCTGATGAAAAGTATCCATACTACTGCAACTGACAGTCCTGAGCTCCAGAACCAAACCAAGCATATTTACATCACAACTATTACTACATATATTACAAATGTATATCTTCATTCTTAGAAAACAAACTATTTTGATTCATACAAAGTACATACAAGGGAAAGATTCCAACTTCTTATCTTCTGAAATTAAGCAAATCACCACATCTAATCACTACTCTGTCAAGTAGAAGTCCTATGCTTCCAAGTTGATCTGGTCTTCAGCCTCATCACACTGAGTTTCTGTAGGGATGATCGAAGACAATACCAAGCATGCGCAGAGAGAAGTCATCACAAGCAAAAAAAACCTTTGTAGCACACGAAATTAATATGCTCAAAATCAAATGCTGCTTCTGACACTTGGTCAAGACCTAAATAAAAAAAGCATTTACCTACTGTACTAAAATGGTTGTGGGCTAACAAAGAAAGCACAGCATAAACAAAAGACAAGTGCTCACATTTAGTAATTGTTGCTAATACAAGTCAATTGAAACAAAAGTCACACATTTATATATGACAGAAACATAGGCTGGAATGGTGATACTCATGTTAAATGGATGTTTTCAGATAGGAAGGCAACCTCACTAAAGGCAAAGACAAGGCCTCTGTGCTGTGAGCTGTTAGAATTTGTATTCTCAACCAATGTCAACAGAATTTGGCACAACTCCCTGAGTAACAGACATACACACACAAATAAACCACCAGTAAACTAATGAGAAACACTTCCTAATCCAATAAGCAATCTAGCAAAACGCATTGGCCTTGTCTCAGTGTTATTTCATCTGTTCCTATTTTCATGTGCATCACATCCAGGGAAAAAAGTTGATTATGCAGTCCAACAGCATGAAAACATGAAAGTAATGAATCTCTAGAAGACTCTCAAGCACCTTTTAGAAGAAAAAAGATTAGAGACCTGTTGCACAAGACACATTGCTGCTAGCTACACCATATTAGAGCTCCTTGGACAGGACTTCCAGCTCCTGCTTTGCCAGGTATCTCTACTCAAACTTCTTTTTCCTCCCTCAGTAAGGCAATTCACAGCAGCAGAAGTAATTTTATAGGCACTGGATTTCATTGAGTATAAATAGGAGTTGGAAGAAACTGAGGAATCTTTCAGAAACTGGCCACTGTATTTACATCCAATTTATTCTGCTTTGCATAGGAAAAGTACAAAGTTATGCAAGTCTCCTTCTGGAGAAGTGTGTATTCACATCTCACCAATTGCTTAAAAATTATCATAATAAATTGATAAAACTTCCACCAGGAGAAAAAAAGAAACAAAACAAAAGCATGCTGTTCTCAAGCAGCTACATGCCTTTAAGTTGAAACAGCTACCACCCAGAGATAGCCTGAGGTCTTTAGCCTTTCCTCCTCTGGGAACAAGGAAGGCAGCCAACACAAATGTAACCTTCAAAATCTGCACTGCTGCACCCTTGTGCTGCCCTGCTCCATGAAAAGGGTTTGTGTGCCCAGAAGGCCCTCACATCCCGTACTGTGTGCTGCCTCAGCCTGTAGAGACCTGCCTGCATGTGTAAGCCATCCCCCAAGAAGAAATGCCACCTTCCTTCAAGCCCTGCCAACGGCCCAGAGCTCTAGTTAGTTTCAACAGGCCTTGATGTTCCTCCGCCCTCCCCTGCAGCCTCTGCATAATGACAACTCTCTGAATTCAACTTATTCCTTTACCAAGTCAGATACGTACCTCCGTAAAAGCCTTTGGCCTGATTCTAGCTGAGCTGGAGTACATTGCAGGAAAACACCTATAGACCGATCTTACAGCCAAGACCTGCTTCACTCTCCAAGCAGCAAACAGCAGAGCTTAAAAGGGAATGTCTTACCAAAAAAAAATTAAAAAAAAAATCTGAACTCACTCTTAGATGACACAGTGTTCTCAACAAAAGGGCTTTTTGTTGTTTTGTTTGTTTCTGATAGATGGGAGGAAACGGCATTGTCCAGAATGTTGGTGAAGTCACATAGTGCCTCACTTCTGCTCTGCCAAACCGCCATGCTCCAGGCTGAGAGAAGAGCTAGACACAACTCCTGCTCCTGAACAGAACTGCAAGAAAGTCAGAATCTACACTTCCTTTTCCGCAGTGAAAAACACAGTTTAGTTCATTCATACTTGCTAGCTTCCTCAACAGCTGCTAATGGTCCTTGCTTTTGCTAGACAAGTGCAGATCTTAGGCCACACACCTCCCCTACTTGGTTCAGTGCCTCAAATTTACACAGTCCTTTCTAAATTCAGTGACATTAAATCTCAATACCTTTGTGGGAATGCACATGTTGTTACCCCTGTTTGCTGATGTAGAGACAAATGTTCAGAAAGAGAGTGAACTTACTAAAGGTATCACCAATCATTACCACCACTCCTAAACCCTGTATCCACAAGGTGGATACAAATGAACATTTCAGGACACCTCAGAGAGAACTAAATCTATCTAACAAGCCATGTATTTATAATTCTTTCCATATTTAGCTTTTATCTATTTTCTGTACCTTTCTGTATCTAGTTTATTTCCTAACAACTAGATGGGAATGTGAAATAAACTACTGCAATGCTTTTAACAAAAGCCTATTTAGGGCTCATGGCCTATTTCAATCAGATAATTCACAGTGCCAGCATTTTTATTTGATGTTTTGACAAGCCCATCAGAAAGGCAGTATTACAGACATGCAAGTTTGGAGAGGTGTGTGGGGAGGAATGTAAAGCACAACTCAACGTCATTAATTTCATTAATTCTGTAGATTCCTCCCACTTAATTCCTTCAGGTCTTCAACACAGTGGGTCACAGCAAACTCATGTCTTGGAAGCAAACTGGAACCACTCAGTGGACTGCTGAAATTACACAGCTTTTCTGAACCATTTTAAAACACTCTCCCTAACCCCATTGTATCTCACACTGTGACACAGTGCCAACATTTTAGAGGGGAGGACAGTGGTTGTTCAGGCTGCTCTCTTTGGTGCTGCAAGGAAGCAGCACAAAGCAGCTTTAGGAGGTGCTAGAATTCCCCTCAGCACTTTACTATTAATTCCCCTACAAACCACATTTATTTGCCTGCCCTGCAGCACTGGAGCCTTTCCATTTACCTTTTAAGCAGACAACAGGGGACTACAGGAGTATTGGTTCTCCCTGGTCCAAAAATTGCCCTCTATTTAATCAGTCTTTGCAGGCAGAGGACTACAAACACCAGGGAACATCGCAAGGCTTATGTCCTTTGTGCTCAATGTATTCTATTTTTGTCACAAAAATGAAATAATTCTTGTCTAGGATTACATGGAACACTTTTCCTACAATGTTCATTAAAGAATTTTCTTTTCTTGCTGTGTTGTGGTAGTTGCTGACTTTCAGTGAATGCATTTTGGACACAGACTGGCTATTTATACTGACCTATAATGGCTATCCTTAAATAATTATGCAGTTTTACTTCACTGTATATAACAGTCAGTCAATTTTGAAGACAAGAGGAAGAGAGAATTTGGATATACGACTCCATCTGCGACTGTCTAGGTTTACAGACCAGTTTAACTGTAGAGTATTAGGGTAGTAACCACTAATGCACAGAAGTTTGACTAACCAATACACCAATAATCTTTTACAAAATGAGGTGGTTATTAAGAAAGGAAGGAAAAAACTTGTCAGGCACTTACTGCAAGTAAGGCCCACATAGATCCCTGGTTACTTCAAAATGTTAAACAAAATTCAGTTATCATCCTTTATAGATGCAATGGCCTCAAAAGGGAGCAGAAATCATCTAGAAGACAAAACACCCATATGCTGAAGCCAACATCCCCTCCTAAGCCACCACAAGTTTTGCTTCTCTGCAACCTCAGGCTCAGAAATATATGAAAGAGTAAGTGGGAATGAACAGCTGTGAATTGTATGTACTACACTGTACACTGTAGGTGCATATTAACAATTCATTATGGAGATCTTTGTCTACTGAATTTCACTTACACTTTTTTCAGCCTAATCTGCAATTTCACCAGTAATCTATTTCTACCCAAAATATCTGTAATATTTCAAACTAATAATATTTCAATAACTTCAGTCAGTTTGAAAATGCAATAGACTTGAAAAATAAGACTGCTAAGCACACAGCAGTCTGAATACTGGGCTGAAGCTGTTTTAATAGTCAACATCTTTTAGTCCAACTGAACTGGAAGTTTTACCATCCAGCTGTTGATATCCAAAATATTCTGCAATACTTTTATACAAGGGAAAATTGCTTGGGTGCATTTCTTCTATCTCCTAAGCCTGCAAATTTAAATGTAAGGGCTTTAAACTTCAACTTCCTACCACTAACAACGCTTAACACATTTTTATAAACTAAGTTATTCTTAAGGAATTTGTCCTAAAAAGAAATGCAACTTATTAAAAATGTAGAATGGTACTAAGAAGTTTTACTGCACTTTTTGAAATCTCTTATAGCGCTCTGTGAAGCCTTGCTGCTCAATGGCTTGGTTATCCTAAGTGCTTATTCCACAGAATCGTATCAGGAAAGACAAATAAATAATACAGAAAGAGTCTAAAACTTATAGGTAAACAGTCCATAATGAAGTAGAACAAAATACATGCGTGCGCATTATTGTTTTCCAAACATGTCTGGTCTGATATTATCCAGAGGAAAGAAGAGGAGACAGGACATAAATCAGCCATGTCTCTTCTCACCAATATTTGGGGGGGAAGGGAAAGGGGCCAAAGTAGTGTCACTAAAATTCTGGAATATCTTGTTCTTTGCATCTTATTTTTTCTAATAATTTCTCTAGGAAATACGGTTAGTATTTCCCTGATAAGAGCTTTTTCAAGTTTTAGAATGATAAATTTCTACTTACATAACTTACTTAAAATGGAAATGTGAATCATTAGAAGAAACCTCTTTGAAAATTAGGACTCAGAACAGAAAATGAAGTCAGAAAAATGCAAGAAGCCATTTTTGTGCTGAGATCACAGCATGACGCATGCCCCTTTGGCTCTGCTTAATAGAGAAAAAAATAACATTTGAGATTATCCAAATAAAATCACACACCTTAGAAGCTAGACTCAAGGTAATTTCTCACTACTTGGGATAACAACCCACTCCTCAAGGTCACTGCTTAAATATTTGCAGAAGACAGCACTATAGAAGCATGTTATTTGTTTTGCAGGGAAGATCAGTCCTGCAGGTTATTTTGGCAAACCTTACTCCAACATTAAGATAAATCACAGTGGGACTGATAACAGTGAAATTCACATAAAACCAAGTCAATCCAAGCCCAGAGGTGTTCTCTAAGAGAGAGAGAAAAAAAAGAGAATTTCATTTGGAAGTTTGTGATAACTGAGGACATCCACACTGACTCTGCCAGAAATGAGATTGAGTCTACCAGCATTATTTTTCTCTTTTCTGGTATCTTAGTTTTAAGTTAATTTTTGAAAATGTCAAGAACAAAAAAAGAAGAGATTTATTCAACTATTTGGAAACACCATCATAAATGCTACTGGAACTACAGCTGGGAGTTGCTGTCAAGTGATGAAAAATAGACTGTGCCCTTTTCAGTAACAGTAAACAATGTTAGGACAAGATTTTTGAGAATTAAACTTAAGAGTACTGAATTATTTTTTCATATCATTCAAATTAACCCAAGTGAACACGGTTGGATCACATCTTTTGAGATTCATGGTGTGAATTTTACAAACTACACAAATGACAGCAACTGATGTATTCTGGACAATCAGTTGCAATTTTGATGAAGCTCTAGATTAATTGTTCACTGCAACTAGCAACTCTTTATATCTCACATGCTTGCTATTAAAATTCACAAGATCATGCATTTTCCTTGGATTCCATTTTAACAGCTTAGTCTGAAGTATTTCTCAAGAAACTGCAGCTGAACCTCCACTGTGGAGTTCAATATTAAACTGCAAATACAGTAATGTTAGGAACTAACTTCTTTAATTCAATTTTGAGAAAAACTGAAGAGAAGCAAATTGTGCCTGAGTTTGGATAGCTGATGTTTAGCAACAGGCTTTCTGCAGTCCCCCTGCCAAACTAGCTGTTCTTCCAAGAGGACAAGATAGATATGGGCAAACGTGAGAAAGGAAGCCTAGGATAAAGACGTGTTCTGGGACAGGATATTTTCAGGACACTGCTTTCCTTCCACAGCAAACACTGTGGAAAACCAGGAGTAAAACAGCAACAGGCTGTTCAGGTAAGACTAGAAGCATATCTTCAAATCTGGAAATTGGGACAGAGCATAGAAGCTGCTGGATGCTATGAGTTGAGATTGCCATGCCACTCACTGGTGAAACAGTAGCCCAGAAGAGACCTTCTCAGGGAAGGATAGGATGAATTTGTAGAGTTCTTAAGACAAAGATAAAAATAATTCACAACAAGATGCTTGGACTTCAAGGTGCAGCAGGAGAGCAGTGTGTGTGACAGGTGAAAGATAATTGCTAAAATATATTCAAAACTTGGTAAAAACTCTTCCATATTTTGGGCTATACTAATTTGCAAAATGGCCTACGTGGTATGGAGACACACAGCTTCTGCAGACATGTGGCAGTTATGGCACATGCCTCTAGCTGAGCTGAGTCCTGGAGCCATCAAAACATGCAGCAACTAGAAAAGTGTTTTCAGTAGTAGTGTTGTTAGTTCAACAAATTTATTCTGCTGCTGGCTTTACCTTGAGTTTATTAAGGATAACTATAGTTTGTTTTACAATAAATTGTTCGTCAAAAGTATCTATAAAAAAAGTAATAACCCATGACTGTTGTACCAAGACTTAAATATGAATATATGAAAGGAGTATCGTGCTATGCACTTCTTATACTACAGCCACTTCTTAATCTCCTCCTCCAGAGTATTAGATATCCACTTCAATGTAGAAGCTGCCTGACAAGTTCTTATCTTACATTTTATTGATGTTATTTTTCATTCCAGACTAAGATTTAATGCTGATCTGATTTTACTGGCCCTAAAAACTTGACACCAATATGAAACACACCTTCATCCTTTTGTCCCTAAATACATTTGCAGAGAGAAAAAAAAAAAAAGTTCAGACTTCTTCTTTAGCATTAACTCTGCAAACATCTTGGTTCATTCTCAAAAGCTAATGAGAGAGGGAAGTCCAGGCACACATTTCCTAATGCTAGCTCTGTCACTAAGTAGCTGTGACAGCTTAGTGATACAATGAATTCTTTGTACTCTGTTTTCCAAAGTAGACATAATGCCTACCCTATAAAAGTGCTTTGCTGATGCTTTGAACTTACTGCATGCAGGGTGATAAAAACACTGAGTGTTTTAAGACATTTCCAGTGTTTCAGCTGGGCAATATCTAGATAGAATGTAGTAGAAATAGTTGACTGCTAAAAGTTCTGTGCATGGGGTTGTAAGTCTTGGAAACTCCCAAAATCTCTCCCCAAAAGAAATCCATAGGCTTTTTTTTTTTCCTTTCTTTCTTTTTTTTAAGTTATTTTTAAATCCTTCCCCTTTGAGTGAGTCAAGACTGTAGTATTGCTGGTTTGTGCTGCACATTTGGGGAGGGTAAATCTGAAGAATTACTCTTGGCTCAACTTTTGGTATGTTGTACAATATACTGTAAAGCATTAGTATTGTATTAGAAACAGAAGAAACAAACAAATACCAGCTTATTATCTAAACCAGCTGAGACTCTGACCTAGTGAACAACTTTTGCTCTCTCTTGAGTTTACTGATGGTATTTAAAAGAACTATATTATAGATCCAGAACAGTGAATCATAGAATCTACACTGATAACAAAATAAGAGTAATGAGGCATAGCTTCAGATCAGGCTTGTGCTAATTTATTTTCTGAACTGGATAGTTCAGATATTTCTTGTGCTATTAAAAGGCAAATAACAGCTATTCTTCAACATGTTGCAAGACCAACAGATAGACCTCATACTACTCTTAAAATATGAAGTTCAGTAAGGAGCCAGAGATGTATGGCATAAGTAGCATGGAAGAATATTCAGTGGCCCTTTGTGAGAGACTCACACATGCACAAAAAGAGAAGTGAGTGCCGAAATAAGAAACTGTCTCAGACACAAAAGCTGGCTTTTAATAGGATGAAACAAACACTAGAGATTACATAGATTTTAGCCCAAGCTCCATCTTGACAGCTTTCTGAGAGATACGCAACATAGGAATGGCTGCTGAGGAAACTGCAGCCTGAAACAACTTCACCAAGAGCTGATCCTGCACTGGAATTTTAAGTGGAAAGGGAAGAGCCATGGATAGCTATGGAGAAGGTGTGACTTATGAATCACTAACACAGAATTTCTGAAAAGAATGTAAAATGCAGTGAATACCAACAGCAAGCATAAGTAGAAGCATGGGAATCAGCACTTATGAAAATGATGGGTCAGACTGAAATCTGGGCTGATACGGAACCTGAAGTTTCATTATGCTCCAAGGAGCAAGGCAGCGAACAAGAGAGCTGTTCACACACGCAAGAAGCCAACTGTCAGCCATACAAACCATTCAATATGTCTGCAAGCCCACCAGCAGGAAGATCCACCATTTGTTTTGTAATCACTTCCATTCTGACTACAGACAGCAGGAGCCAACCTGCAGAACACAGACCAACTCACAACCCACAGATGTATAAAATTCTGCATTTGAGAAAAAGCTGGGTATAAGCTTTACAGTTCAAACCCTTATACTCAACAACAAACAGCTCAGGAGGTTACAAGAGCCTAAATTCCACACTCATTATTCAATAACAAACATTTGTGCAACATATTTCTAATTTTCTGTGTCCACATCATCGGATTAGGGTGACTAAAAGATAATCTACATGCAGATAGCTACAAATTGTATTGTGCAGATGTGCAACATTGAGTTTCATAGACTAGAACATCAGAAAGATCCATTTGAGACAAACTAGCAAAGTCAAACAACATCCACTCTTTTTCCTTAGAATTCACAGTACTCTGAGAGCATCAAGAAAGTGTCCAAAAGGTAGGACTTTACTCTTAGTTGCTTTCTGTTTTGTGTCATAAGCATTCAGATTCTCTTCAATCTCAGAGATTAAAGTTTCCTCTTAGAAGAGAATAACTCTGAAATGAGTACAGAAGTCGCAGAAATAACCTCAAACCACAAATAGGGTGAGATTCATAATAAATTTTTGAGACCTTGCAAAACAAAACAGGAAAAAAAAAAACAACAACAAACAACCAAACTAATGATAAAGGGCTTGTTTGCAGTAGGAATTCAATTTATCAGGAAGTCAAGCCACGACATACCTCAGTTTTGAAGCCTGTGACGATGATTTTACACATGTGCATACAAATGCTGTATGTGTGGACTTAGTGCCACTTGTCCCAAATCTGAATCTTGCTGTCCAGGCTTGCTAACTCAGATCACTGCTTCCTCACCACCTCTGTCACAGGCCAAGACAGAACTATAAAAATTTCTCTTGCAGTATGTCAGTCTCAGATGGAGAAGTGCATTGCAATTCAGCTAGCCCTTTAACAATATTTTTCCAGATGTTCTTAAAACACTGCACACACTTAAATACTAAATCTCAATAGTAGTAGTAGACAGGAATTATTCTATTCATCTTACAGACCAGAAAACTAAAGCAGGAGTTTGGAAGACCTTGTCAATATAAAAGAATATCAATATTTGGCAGCTCAGCAATATATACACAGCAATAAAAAGGCAGCAAATCTGAAGAACCAAGAAGTGGTTAAAGAGAACAACAAGAGAAGAGAGACATTGTCTGATACTGCTGGGGAATTTGCTGGGAGCTGAAATACCTATGAATATGTTCTCTCCTGAATGTCAGAACTCCTTGCCTTCCCCAGAATTCTTCCCAAGATAAAAGGAACTTATCTGACTTAGCTGTGTCCCAGTATTAAAGGGGGAAGAGAGAAGAACATCACCCCCCAAATTATAGCAGATTAAAGACCAAAGTGTTAAAGATTAAGGAGGAACTAGAGACATAACTATGCTTTCCAAAATCACCTGAAGCTTTTTTTTTTTTTTCCCCAGTGTCACATGAAGCTAAACAAGCTAAACCTCTTAACTCTGCTAAAGCTTTCTACTAAGCTTTCTAATTTTCTTTGAACATGGAACTCAAATTCAGAAGATGCAAAGCAATAGAGATTTAAACAAGGATTTCCCAAAATGTATAAAGCACAAAGCCCAGGTTTGCTCTCTTTTCTATGAAGGAAACAGGAAATTAGACAACAATCTGTTAGAAAGTGGAAATTATGATGAAGGCAGGCATCTCATCTGAGAGATAAAAATAAAAATTCAAAATTCCAAAAAAGATCTTTCAGAGCAAACTGTTCATAGCCAAAGTGACTTAAACTCACGTGGCTGTCTAACAGTATAGATTTTGGCACTCTGCTCTGGCGGTGCAGGAAAGGAAGTACTTCTGGGATGTAATGCATTTATTTACCTAAAGAGACCCAGGGAACAGGAAGAAGTCAGAACTCCATTCATTGGAGGTGGCCAAAAAATTTAAGTTCTAGAAAGAGTTAATAGTACAGCACTCATGTATATTTCTGGAAAATAAACTATTAGAAGAAAGAGAGACAAAACCAAAGAACAATCTGAAAAAGCATTCCAACCTTGGGCAGCACTTAAGCATGCAGTCAATTTTATGTATAAACTTAAAATGTTAATTAAAATATATGTAAGTGCTTTCCTGTGTTGAAGTCAAATAATTCAATCAGAAGTTAATGAAAAAATGGCAGTATTTATAGCATTCTACTTAATATTGCAATGCAAAAGAAATTATTGTGTAGGAGGCCATATGAGGCAGAGACTGAATGTTCTTGTAAGTGTGCACTGCAGCTACCAAACTGCAGAATCATAAAAAGGAGTACTTCAAGGAGGGAAAAAAACACTATAGTTTAACTGGAGCATGAACAGATTGAGATCATAGAAAGAATGTGTTTTAAGTTCAAGCTTCAAGAAAACAAATATTTTAAATATGCACCTTTTCAAAAATAAATATGTCCTAGTATTAAGAGCTCAAAGGAAAAAATGTTTAGCTAAAGGATGCAGCAACAGAAAAGGATTTAGGCAAACTATACTAAAACATAGGCGAAATATACTAAAACAAATTGAAAAAAAAAAAAAAGGTTATTGAAGAAAAATCAGTTTCTAAGCACATAGGAGGGAGTGACTAGGTTTCAGGTAGATCACAGTAATTTTATACTAAAATAATAGCAGAGGATGTGGCATACTGGTAAGTCTTCACAAATACAAATCCAAGTCATTAGAAGACAACAACTATTTTTCTGTATTTCTATAGAAAATGCTGTATTTCTTTCCCATACCGTACGTACAAGAAATGCACACAAAGCATAAAAAATTCAGACAAATAATAAGAATAACCAAGGTAATTAAGCCTATTAGGATTATTATTCTTAGTTACTTCATCAAGGGTCAGAATGGAATGTTTTAGAGATATCCGAAGAAAATTACACACAACCATCTGATACTTGTGACTGTTTGAAAACTTCAGAAGCCTGTTTAGTGATGCTTAATTCAGAAGAGAAATGAAGTCAAAAGCAGCTCAAAAGTAAATTTAAAAGCCTGTAATTGTTACAAAAGGTCCATGTAGGTAGGTTGTCCTGTAAGTAATGCTTCCTGTTTATTTCCATGGAAACTACAACAGACACAAAGAACACAATGACACCGTTCGGTAGAGCAAATTCTCAACCACTATTTTTCAACACAGTCACCAGCACTAGCTGTGGTTTTTGCCAGCGATGAACAAGAGCCTGCATGCTGCACTTGTAAGAATCTGCACAAGTGGAGGTAGTCACCCCTGCTGAAATGCACCACTCACTGCTTCATTGTGCTCACATGTACTCCATAATTGGCCTCCACAGATGTTCAGCAAGCACCCACGAATGTCAGTGGGTGCCCTTTTTTCCTGCATGGAGGATTTGAGTACCACACCTCTGCTTCATACACACTTCTGCGCCGTATTGTCAGACTGGCCCTCTGCTGCCATCTGTCACACAGCAACAAAATGTAACTGAATAGTAGTGGGAAGGTTCGGCCTCTGCCATCATACCACCAATGTCCACCTCTGACATCATGGGCCAATACAATACAGCAGAAGGCAATACTTGCAGAGCGGCCCTCGTATAATACAAACTTTAATCTCAGAGAACAGACAGCCTTAATAATAAATCGAGTGAGATGTTTAAACATGATTTTCAGGAGACAAGCAGACTCTAGAATATGAACATTCAAACTAATACAGCTGATGGAGAGGAAAATAAATTATAGCAATCAACATGTAAGAATAAAATCTAGAGAACTGTGGTGAAACTGGAAAAGCAAATAAACAAAGGCATAAAAACAAATAAATTCCTGAAACAAAGCTAAGGCAAGCAAACAAAGAATCTGCTGGGAATGAAGAGAAATGGGACAAGAAGCACTCACAGAAATAATATCAAATAAATGTTAAATATGTTCTCAGTGAAACAAAAAAAAACTTACACAAATACTTATCTCCTGATCCCACAGCTATTTTCAAATAATAGAGATGAGGCATTGCCAGGAATCAGATCAAAAAGATACTGAAGTGGCAAGTTAAAGATAAATCCATCAATACAATTGGACAGAACTCACCTGTGAGTCCTGCCAACGCTCACTTTCAGAATGGAGGAACTCAGTTTAAAAATCTACTGTACAGGAGTTGTATCACAACACTCGCACATAAACATGCCTTAGTTCCTTTCCCCACGCTATATAGACACCATATTTTTGCCCATTTGCAGGTTTACCCTCTGTAGCATTACTGTTTTTCATGGTACAAAATAAAATTCCCTCATATGTGTTGCCACAATAATCTCATCTACAATTCCTCTCCTCTTGTTCTTCTCTAGATCTTCCCAAGATCACCATCTGATGCACCAAATGCACGCCACAGTGTAACACTGAATGCTGGTGAGTCACCAGAACATCCCACCACAACCCTCCCGAAATGCCACAGAGAAAATGAAGCACTCTGCCTCTTCTTCAGACCCAGGTATCAGACCCCAGGAATCTTATCCTTCGATTTGTATAACACTTCATTATGTGTGACCACGCTAAACTTAAATACACGCACTGTATTATAAAGATCACATATATAATTTTGGGATAGCAGTATTTATCTTCGTGGTTTTGTCATTTGTGTACACAGGCCACCTCCAGCCACTGCAGCTGTCAAAATGCAATCTGAATAAGAAGTAATTTTTTAGCAAATTCATTTTAGACATGTTTCAACAGTAAGAAAGCACACCATGGGCACCTCCACTGTTCACACATTCCTTTGGGGATATTTTCAAAGGTATCCATTATGGGAAAAAACCCAACAACTCTGTAATCTTTACAACTATTTCTAGTGTCTTTTCTACACAGAACAATGCTATATGAGACTGTAGTTTCACATATGGTTTAGGTGTTACAAGGCAGCACCACAATAAGAGAAAGCCATCCTGCCCTCTTCTGTCTCTCATTCTCATCCCCAAACTGTGCCATGCATCCAAACATCTGTGTGGTTATGAGGTGAATTGGCCAAAGGGACTGCTGTGGCTCAAAACCAGCTGTGTGTGATCTGAACTCATGTCAGTTCCCCAGTCTGCTTGGAAGAAGGATGGGATGATCGCAGATGTTTGAAGGACAACAGAAGTTCTGATTAAATATAGAATGGTTGGAGTCAGTGATCTTCAAAGGTCCCTTCTAACACAAACCATTCTATGTTTCTATATTAGACCCTTTTCCACAGCTACAGTGAAGTAAAATACCACTGATCTACATCTTTGTTTCCGGCCCTGATAGTTCTCAAAATTTTAGAACAGACAGTCGTGACTGAAAAAATGGCTGTAGACCAAGGCATACCTCAAGATAACATGGTTTGCTAGAAGGGTGGAGGAAGTAGTTCCCCATAAGTAGTCTATTTGTTCTATTTCCTTTAAATTGAATTGTTTGGAGGTGTTCATGGTTCTGAGTGCTACATAGCATTCAGACAGGGAGACATAGAGGAGAAAGCCAGAGTTGGTAAACAGTCCATGACACATCCAATGCACAACACAGCTGCAACCTCTCTTTCCCTTTCTTCCTGCCGGTGACATCTTCCATAGATGCTTTACTCTTTGTTGAAGAATCTCAGTCATGATTTACTACCAATTTCCCCGGGAGCTTACTTTTTTCATCAAGGGTAACAGCAGAGCTGTTCTGTAGAGCAGTACATTCCATAGCAATATGTTTACGTAAGTGCTTTTCTCTAAAAGGAAAGGATTATATGCATGTATTATTTACACCTCTAAAAGTACTATTTGCTACGCTTCAGCTGGCGACTAATACACATGCATGTTCAGCTGCAGCAAGGCACCATGTACAAGCTCTTCTGAAATATTCTTCACAAGCATTTAAGTATTCTGCAGAACTGGAGAGCAAACAATCATTAAAATCTGACTAATGCTTGCAGCACATGTTTTGGAACTGTCTGATCAATTCTTTTAAGACAACCGTCTAGAGTAGCAATTGTATCTCATATAGATACATCTCTCTTTCTCTTGAAGTTCATTGAAAAAAGTTCAGTTTATCAAGAAACTGACTTCCAGTGAAATTATTCTGCCACCTACTGTTCCTTTCTGGATACACTAGGCGTTTTAATGTACTATATTTACTATTAAAAAATCCAAAAAAAAAAAAAAAAAAAAGGTAATTTCCTTACAGGGAAAAAAAATCTAATTATTAACCATGAACTACTACTAATACATTATGACCTTGTTCTGTTGTTGACTTCTTAAGTGTGGGAACCAAACAATGCTCATTGTCAAGATGCAGAGAGGTTGGAAACAACAAGGTTGGTTAAAAAAGAACTAGAAAACTTCATAAAACGAAGTATTTTTATGAATCTTCTAAAATTCACATAGGGAAAATTGTCTAAAACTCTCCTAAGCTCAAAATTCTGACCCTAAATACTGTCGCATGGAGGTATCAAAATAACAATTTTTTTTTTTTTTTTTTTTTCTTCAGAGTAATACTGAAATTCATGAGCTGGAGGTAAGTAAAATATCACCAGTAGTCTTAGAAAGGTAAATTCTCTTACACCTTCAACTAGCAGTAATGCAGTTGAGGATTTATAAAGTTTGACCAAGTCCTCCTAACAACATGGCAGTGACAAGAAAGCTCTCCCAGCGTCGCAGGAGGAAACACTGATTGTGCAGAGCAAACACCAGGCTGCTCCACTCCTGCCTGGTCCCACGTCGCCTCTCATTACCACGCCAGGAGATCCATGGCAGTTTCCATCCCAACAGCACTGCACTGAAATCACTTAGCTCACGCGACCTGAGGGGATCACAATACAAGACAGTGTGTCTAACCACTGCTTATATTAAACAGACATATTAGTCTGGTTTTCATTTAGACCGAGGTTTTAGTGACATTTACCATGCTAAGCATGGCAGCTGCCCACCTATAACCAACACCCATTTGTACCTCCAGGCTTTTGATATCCTACAACCTGGTGGCCAACCCCCTGCTTTTTGCAAAGCAGCACTTGAACAGCAACTTCATGCTCTTACAACTAAGGTTATCAAGCAGTTTCTTTTTTCTGCTGCAGCACAGAGTCCCAATCTCAAGCCAAGGGCTTAGGTCCTGCTGCAGCCAAAGGGGCCAACACAGCTGCAGAGAGCAGTGCCTGTGCCACTCCTGCACAGCGATGAGCTGGAGCGGGACTGGCAGAGTTAGATGAGCTCCTCTATATCTTTTTCTCTTTCAGCCTTTATTTCTTGTCACTGGGTCTCATTACAGAGCTCAGTGAGCAGACCTGCAGTATTACCAGTTTTCATTTCAATATGACATTCTATTTTTAATTTGTATAGCACAGCAATGAGATTTTAACTAAATTTTAATGTATTTATATTTGCCTATCAACTTTATCTCCATCTGCGTCAAATAATTTCTATATGGTAAGTAACAATAGCTCTACATTTTGAAGCAGAATAATAATTAGAAGAAAGGCAAAGAAAAATCTGTAGCAGAGCCAGGTCCCAGTAGAGATCCTGGCCTCTTTCTTTTGTAATCAATACTAAATAAACCTGGAAAAAGTGCATATATGCATAAAAATCAATTTTAAATAGAGATGTTTTTACTAGATCTGCTTTCAAAGAGTTGTGTTTTCTGTACCAAAATGGAAGGCCATCCTGTATAAACAATATTTTTTCTGCTTCTGAATTTTATCTTTTTCTGCATATATAAATGCAGTTATTACATTAAGAACTTATGCAGATGTTTCAGTTTTTACTGTAACCTAACTTCCTTGTCTGTGCAATAAATGAAAGCCAACTATCACTTCTTCCAGCCTGTCTTGTTGCATTCTAACATGCTGAGTTTGGAGTTTTTCCCTCACAAGATAGATTCCCATAGGAATTTCCACAAGGAATGTTATTCCTTCTGTTTTTATAATTCTTGCCCCTTTCAACAAGGGGGATAACGAGACTCTTCTGCTCTGAAGACAGATCATCTATGATAAAGCAAACTGCACTTCCAAGGCCATACCCTATCATTTGATCAATTTGTTCTTTCTGACCTGTGTTTGATCACGCGTGAGACCTCAGTTTTGAAAGGGAACACACCTGGACAAGGTGTAACAAGAGAGGTCAAGCAGGTGACAGCTCAGAGCTGTGGGACTGCCCCCACTGATTTAAAATGTTAATTATCTTGGATTTGATAGTGGCAGAAGTTATACATGACAGACTCCTGTAAGATAAGAGTGAAGGCATTTTTGACTTGGTACTCATTTTAACTTAGTGTTAACAAAAGATCACCAGAAGCAAGACAAAAGGAAATCCATTTGGCCATGCTGGAGCTAAGTCCTTAAGAAACTCTGAAGATTTCTTACTCTTATGTATATACATATATATATAAACCAATAAACTATGACATTGTAATGGAGAAAGAATATCAGAAATGCTCATGTACAGTGTATTAAAAAATATCCAATGACAGCATCAAATCTATTATATAATTTATCACACATTGAAAAGTTATATAATGCAGTTTTGAGTACTATAGACTATTTACATCAGAAGAAATAATTTACTCCCTCCACTGAAGTACATCTATCACTTCACTAAGTTTTTAAAAAGAAACTAAAGTACAGTGCAATTGTTATGAATAGGAATGTGAAAAATCTTCACCACAGTCAAACTGGAAGACTATTCCACAAGGAAGACAAAGATGCTCTTTTGGAATTTACCTGAAACACCTGGATTTGAAACATACAAAGAAAAAAATCAACAAAAGAGAGAGAGAGAGAGAGAGAGAGACGGGGAGATGAGGAGAAAGAAGAGTGCTTTACTAAGTGTAAGATGTCGAAATCACTGTTTTGCATCCCATTGATCATATGTCCTTTCCAGCAGTAATCTTTTACCGTGGGACACTGGCTCAGACCTGAGTCAGAGGGAAGCATGCCTCTAACCAAACTGCCAGAAACAGCTCCTGGAGCATGTTTGCAACCCACACGCACAACCCTTGGGTTAGGGGGGAGTAACCCACCCATTTAGTGACCAGACTCAACCCTACTTAACTCGAGAATTGTGACAAAAATCACAGCCTGAGGTGATGTAGCTATGTGCTTGCCCATTATGCACCTTTAAGTGGAGTCATTAAAGAAAGAGTAAATGGAGTAACCTATTAGTGAATACATCTTGCAGCACCTGAAAAATGTGAAAACAAACATTTCATAATACATATGAAAAGGCTTTTCAATTACGATTCTGTTTTGAATACATGGTTGATCTACAGCAGCCCCTGGCAGTGTCTGCCAGCATCTCGGCACAACATGCTGAGACACTTCTGGCAGTGCTTCCATTCCTCCACATATCAACAACAAGCCTATTTGTTATCCAGCTTGCCTGATCTATAGTGCAATGACACCAGAACCTGAAGCTATTTCCTTAAGGTTGAATGAGTCAGGACATGAAAATGATTAATCTACATGGAGAGGTTTAAAAGCTGTGAGAAAACTGCTGTAAGTAAAACCTCAGAAAGACTAGGTTGCAGTATTTGGAAAGCTGGGACTTTCCACAGGCCAACAGCAATGGGATACTTTGTTCTTTCTCTTTCAGCAGTGAAGTTAACAGCAGACAGACAACGTCTGTTTGTCTTTGATACTTTATTCAGTTTGGGAGATTCTACAGAATACATCTATGCAACCTTTTGCAGGCAAACAATACTACTGTGCCTGTGCTCCCAGCAGAATGGAAATCATGTCAGTGCAATGCCAAGACCAAGCCAACACACAGTGCCTCTTTCACAAGTTCAAAGCAGAAGCACAGCAAACCCACAGTGCGTAACACTGCTGATACTGACCTGGTGCGGTGGAAAATAGTGTGCACAAGCAGTAAATAAAGACTTTAAAGAGGTACCTTGCACTGGCATCCATTGTCTAGCTTAGAAGAAACACAAGAAAAGGAAGGTACTTCTGCCTTTCTCCTATGCCATCTGGAGGTTCAAGGGAAATAAGGCACAGACTTAACAGAAAACAGAATGCTAGCTGCCCATCCACACAAATCACATAGCAGTAATATAAGCATTGGTAGTGTTAGTGCTTTAAGAGAAGCACTGAAATTACAGTTAGTTTCTGTATCCTAACCACCAAAAGTGCTATAATGTGTTGCTTCATTTCCAGGGAAGAGAAAAAGGCAAAGTCAATCCTTCTTCATTTCACCTGCTGCATACTTACCTATTTTGTAATATGCATTTGAATGTTAACACTTACATATGCATACACATAGATACCTTGTCCTTGGTATTCTGTTCAGCTTTTAAGAAAATATATTGCTTCCAAATGCTGCTATTACTATAGCCACAGACAATGAGAGCTTCACTACAGAGATTAGTTACTGCGAGGACATAGCAAAATATTCTTTCCATGTTCCTTTACGACAGAGCTGCCAAATCACCTCTGGCAGAGTTCACTGCCCATGAGCAATGCACAGCGTCTTCAAGTGCTGAATAAATGATGGTGCTTGCAACTTTCATCAAGCTAGTGAGTTCTAAGACCTCAAACTCATTTCACTTGAATATGAAAGGACAACAGTAATTTCTGGTTCCCCATCACCTGGCAATAACCAATGATCTAAAGGATTCTAGTTTACTGCTTTTTGGCTCATCAAAGTAAATAGACTCTGATAAGATTAGACTTTTGATTCAAACTTCAAAAAGCAAACTATTTCCCTTGCCCTCTCTTCCTTTGCTTCTTTGAAAGGGAGGTGATTGTCCCTCTCTATTCTGCTCTTGTGACGCCCCATCTGGAATACTGTGTCCAGGTCTGGAGCACCCAGTACAAGAAAGACAGGAAGCTGTTGGAGAGGATCCAGAGGAGGGCCGCAGAGATGATCAGGGGACTGGAGCACCTCCCTTATGAAAACAGCTGAGGGGAGCTGGGCTTGTTCAGCCTGGAAAAAAGAAGGGTGCCCTCATTGCAGTCTTTCAGTACCTAAAGGGAGCCTACAAACAGGAGGGGAATCAACTCTTTGAAAGGGTTGATAACTTCAGGACAAGGACAAATGGTTTTGAGTTGAGGGAGGGAAGATTTAGGTTGGATGTCAGGGGGAAGTTCTTTACTACGAGAGTGGTGAGGTGCTGGAACAGGCTGCCCAGAGAGGTTGCAGATGCCCTGTCCTTTGAGATGTTCAAAGCCAGGTTGAATGGGGCCCTGGGCAACATGGTCTAGTATTAAATAGGGAAGTTGGTGGCCCTGCCTATGGCAGGGGGGTTGGAGATTCATGACCCTTGAGGTCCCTTCCAACCCTGGCCATTCTGTGATTCTCTTTGTCCTTCGCACACACACACAGTTACAATTGTGCTGTAATTTGTTCAGCAAATCTCTTTACAATTACATTTGAAATTGTCAGGATTGTCATTTGAAATGAATTCAAAATAGAGTCCTACAGACTTTGCAATCTCCCCCTTTACAATTCTCAAAAGGTGGAAAAATTAGGCTCAAAAGATCATTGGAAGTATCAGTATGTGGTTTAGAGTATGCAGCTTATCATCCATAACACTGGTCAGTGTGGTCACTCCTAAAGAAAGCCACTCAATGCTCTTGAGTTTATCAAAAGGCCTACCAGTGAAAAAAATCAGTAGGAAACAAGTGGTAGTGATTCTAGCTAAAGTGGGCCTTTATCCACCTCTTTAAGAGCTGACCTTCATAAAAGAGTCTCCTTAGAGAATTTAAGGAGGCATGAATTTATAACGTAAGAACTCCTGGTGTTTTCATCACCTCAAATTATGAAGTGATTTTGATTAGTACAAAGACTCTAGAACTATGAATTCTGCACTACTTTATTGGCTCCCACTTCCCTCACAAGCTGCTCACACACAATCGCAGCAGACAAATTTCTTCTTTCAAGGTGACTAAGTTCAGCAAAGTACAAGCCCGTGTCTTCTCCTCACCAGTGTTTGTGTGCAAATACACACACAAATACAGTCTGCATTGGGAGAGTAGGGTTCCTGTGACTGGCTGTGGTCCTTGCCAGAGCTACTTTCTATGAACACACAGAAGACCCACAGGAGAATTTGCAAGGTGCCCTGCACATCTTGCACCTTCTGTTTAGCATCATGTGGTCTGTTCCAGACACAAGTGAAAGCCTGCTTTAGATCAAGATAGATCAACGTAATAAGTAAAACACACAGGAAAAAGTAGCTAGCCAAAAAAGCTGACTTGGCCTTTTACTGTTGAGTTCTGTCTCTCAAACCAATGTAGAGAATTGTTCACAAGCTTGACTGGATTTAACACCAATTCTGCATTTATCAACTGCAAAGGTACTCTTTACTGATTAAAAACAATTCTCCTATCAGGTAAAGATGTTCCAATTTTTGTCTGCTTGAAACAGCTCCAGGAGACACCACTCAAGCTCCTCCTCCTCAGACACAAAGGTGAGATTCATCCAGTAGCCATAATTATCAAATGGTCTATTTATAAGGCAAGACCAACTAACAAGAAATCACCACAAAAGAAGGCTACCTGCTCCACTTCCCCTCTCCAGAGCATTTCAAAGCTTTGCTTTTAAGCCAATTATATTCTCTGATCACTGAGACATGGGCATCCTCAGAGCATTACAAATGATGAAGCTGCAATATAGCTAAGAAATAAGGACACAGGACTCTGAGTACACCAAGGTAAGTGTGATCGCATCACAAACTGCACGCAACACATGGCCCACCCACCTTTTCCTAAAAGCATTCTTTCTCAAAATGAGAGGAAAGGATATGCACTTCTGTTTTGTTCTTCTAGCACTCAATCCCTCATCTACAGTAGCTGAGACAAAACAGAAAATAAGGGTCTTTGGAATAATTTTTAGAATTTGGGTTTTTTTTTTTGCAAGATTAGAAACATATAAACATCTCCAGACATCTGAACTGCAAAAATTAGGATGTCTGAAAAGTATAAAGTTTATAATGCACTTGTTTTGTGTTAACTCCACTTCTCCAGCTGTGAAACAAAAATACTGACCTCTCCAGAGAGCATGACGTAAAAAGACCTAAAAGGTATAGGCTTTGACCATATATTGATGCTCAGTGAATTAAAAATCTGTATTTTCCTGGACCAGAACTGTAGTCTACTAAATATATATATCATTCAGCATATTACAGGTTCCATTTTAACTCACTTAACTTCAATCCTTACTGTAGGCATTTCATTTGGCTTGGACAAAAGCAGGGTGAGCAGCTGAATTTTGATGAATTTTCATTTGAGTCAGTTCACAATGGAACATTATCATTAATAAAGCAACATTTGTGTGGCAAGTTGTCAAGGAACATTACTCAAAAACACCTTTTGCAATAGAGATTTTATACAACAGAAATATTTCTCACGACTTAAGTCCTCTTGAGTTTTGGGGGGGGGGGGGGGGGTGGGTGGTCCTTACAGGTTTTTATTTCCTATAATTCAGCTTGGGACAAAATTACAATGCAGTGTTGATCTAGGAAAAGAGCTGATTGACTGTAACCAAAGCTAACTTCATATTCATGCAAACTCAGATAAGCCCAATGAAACACCCTGTCTATGAACATAAACAGTTGCTCCAGACACTAGGGGATATTTCCCCATTCCCCTCCATTATGAGATGCTTACTAAATCAGGAGAGGAACTAAGCTCAGCCTCACTCTGAGCACAACAGAAAGCAGCAGACAGTACGACAGACTGATCTGCTGTAGTAAATATCATGTTTCTTACTCTGTGCCAACTGGCAAGTGGTCTGTGGCTCATGTGAAATGAGTGGGTGGTCACAGTTCAGTTTGTACTAGACATTTTTCAGGATCACGGAAAAATAAAGCAAAACATTGAAATTGGCACCAAGCACTGCCCTTGTTAGCAGCTTTCAACAGGCCAAGGACCAAACAAAATTGAATGTCTAAACCTTTCCCTCCTACAGAACTGGACACAATTTCAGGACGAGATAATAGCTAGCCTATTTAAGAGGCAAAGTTTGCAATGCCTCTGCTCTGTCATTCTGTTTGGCAGGCAGTGAAAGCAGAAGTTTTAGCCCTTAGGACAGTGACATACTTTCTCCACTCTGATAATTTCCCTGACTATAAATATCAGCTGAAAGGCACATGAAACTTATGGCTCTGATCATTTCTATAGGTAGATCTGATCCTAAAGTCTTACTCTGATATTATATAAGGTTATAATCCATAAAAATTTAAAACATTTCTTAGTGCATCAGGCTCAACAGAAGGATGGGCATGACCCAACCTATGGCACTCTTGCTAGGTTTGAATTTGTTTTAACAAAAGCTGTGAAAAGCAACATCTCTTTTATATAACTTTATTGATAGATGAACAACAATGCTTAACAGCAGGTTTTCTACATTAGAGAATTATGTTACAAAGGTTATCCTTCTGAAAGAGAGCCAAACACTACAGTATTTAAGTTCAGTTTCAAATTTAATACAACACAGACTTTTCAAGCAAAAATACCTTTAAAGGAAACCATATGGTAAAGGCAGACTTGCTTTTCCTTAACAACCTGGTATGTTTTCATTCTGATCTTAAATGTGAAAAGAGCTCAGGACTGGATACACAAAATACTCTCAGAGGGCTGGAGCACCTCTCCTATGAAAAAGGTTGAGGAAGATGGGCTTGTCCAGCTTGGAGAACAGAAGGCTTTCAGGAAAACTCACTGTGGCCTTCCAATACTTACAGAGAGCCTATAAGAGGGAGACAAAATTTATATGTGGGCAGATAGTGGTAGGACAAGGGGCAATGGTTTCAAACTAAAAGAGTAACGATTAAAATTGGATATTAGGAATTTTTTCACAGAGAAGCTGTGGATGCCCCATCCCTGAAGGCATTCAAGACCAGGTTGGATGGGGTCCTGGGCATCCTGAGCTGCGCGGTGGCAGCCCTGCTCACAGCATGGGGTTGGAATTTGAATCATCTTTAAAAAGGTTTCTTCCGATCCAAGCCATTCTATGATTCCTTATATTTCAAAGAACATTGAGCTATAGTGTGAAATGCCATCATTAAATACTTTTAACTCAAAATATTACTTCAGTTTGGCCAAACAGCATCAAAGCAGTTACAGAAAGGCAAGCTGGATTGTATTGTTTCCAGCATCAGGGAATGAATACTGAAATAATACATGCTCACACACATATTTTAAGGATTTGCTTGGTAGCTTATAATTTTAATAACGGGTTTAAACAAATAATCTTTCAAGTTCTCAGCAGCTTTTCTTTCACCAACCAAAACTTTTGTGGGAATGCTGCCTAACTATCCAGACAAAAATAATGACTTAACGTGTAAGATTATTAAAGAAAACAGAATATGGCTAATAAAGAAAGAAAAACATTTTTTTTCCTCTAATCTCTTTACCATTTTAATCTTAGATATCATTTGCAATGACTGTGGAATAAATAATTTTAGGCTATAGTTTGGTTTTCTTTTCACAGTACCCCTCCTCTTCCCAGTTTTCAGGGATACATCAGAATCCCCAAAGGCACAGAATTGTAGAATCAAGGAATCACCAAGGTTGGATTTGTAACACCAGTCAAATAAAGTGCATTTTCTGCATAGCTGACTGTGCATGTTCGATACAGAAGTTCAGACAGCCGATGTGACTCAGAGATCACAATTTTTGTGATCATTTTTCATTATATAAGCATAGACTTAAAATCATTGTGGTAAATATGAAATTAAGAATTTCCTGGATTGTTAGAAAGATTAGTAATGGGAAAACAGATAAACCTGCACAGAGACATCATGTACAAGGACCTAATTGACAGTATCCTTTATGCAACATTAGCAAAGGTAAGGCTGTATTATGGTAGGATTACTGTCGTTTGTTCAGCTACGATTTCTTTTGTTTAGGCACAGCTGTACACAGCCTTGAATAAACAGGAAACCTGTTTCATCTGATGATGTGTATGAGAGATGAAGTCTTTCAGGTTACATGCCATATTGTAGGCGCTTTAAGTACGTTGACATTTTAACAATCCATCTTCTTAACCTGTATTAGTCAAGGAAGCACAGACAACTGGAATCCATGGCAAAACTGGCTGAAACCTGCCTCAGCCTGATCAGTAGCAAGATGATCCTAAAGTACTCTCTTTCTCTGGGCTTTTTATTTATTTTTTTTTAAGAAGCAAGCTTTCTGAACAACAACAACAACAAAGTGAAACATACAATGGGTATACTGCATTCAGCATACTGTAAAGTTCCATTTATGTTACAAATGTATGACTGCATCAGAGGCAGCCACACTACCCCAGCATCAGCCAGGGCAAGGTGCAGAGGGTGCAGAGGCTCCAGGGCACTCTCCACAGGCTGCTGGGAACAAGGAGTACCTAGTCAGTTTGCTGGTCCAGGTGTGCCTACACATGCTGCAATTCTGCCTGAAGCAGTATTGTAGATATATTGTAAATGTAATAAACAAGAAATCAAACTGTTATGGTCCTATATTCCAAAAGTAGCAGCTTTTCTTTTGAAGCTAGGAATTCTAATGGAAAGATGAAATTAGAGTGTCAGGGAAAATATATTTATCTCAAGAGATATTTATCTGAATTAAAATAAATAAATAAATAAAAGAAGAAGAAGAAGGGAAAGGAAACAACCAATATTCACATTTGTATGAGGATTTTCCCTACACACCAAAATAGACTCTTCCAGTCTTTTGGGGCAAGATAAGAAGCTTTTATGACTAATTAATCAACCAGAAGTCAAAATATTTTTAACTAAATAAGCAAAATAATAATGGAGTGCTACAAAATATAATTTATTATGGCATATATGGTGTTCCTGAAGTCCTCCATTAAAGTTGGTGCACAATTTTTTAACTAGTGGAAAATGTAGTACTGCAGCATGAAACTTGATCAGGTTTTGAAGAACAGCAAAAACAAACAAACAAACAAAACCACCAAACAAAAACCACAACTAAATATGCACGTGTATGTACCCAGCAGTACTCAGTGAAAGAAGGGGAAATGAAGTTCAGTGGAATGGTTCTCTGCTGTCTACCCTGTTCTGTGACTCCCTTAAGGTATATGTACATAAATTAAGTATGAGTATTCCTGAATTTTAAGAAGCAAATCATATCATCCAAGGTTGTTCCAAATCCCACTGAACTCCAAGGTAATCACTGTCAGCAGCTGCAGAGAAAATACTTTTAAAATTGGTTTAAGATCTGAAGTTGCTCATATAAGGAAACAGGTTTGGATTATAACACACAGCATGCCAAGAGCTGTTACACAAGTATCTTAATTTCTTCAGACCATTCATCTCAAAATACAAAACTATACAGAGCTACTTCCACAGCCTTCCTGTAGGCTGGGTTTCCACTCACATTTTACACAAGCGTAGGGTGACACTGATGCAAAAAGGAAGACTTTAACCTGTTTTAGACCAATAGTGCTGTTCCCTTAAAAACAGGGAGAAAATACATGACCAATTGGTGGAGAGGATGGCACTGATTTTTCTAGTAATACTGTCCGCTTTAACCTCAAAAACTGTGTGAAACATAAATAGACATTTAAGTATTTTTAAGGCCTGGATGTTACAGAATGAACCCCGTCTGTAAACCTAAATTTTCCACTGTCTTTAAAGCGTAGCTACACCTAGGGTTGGTAGAAAACCTCCTTTAGCAGTACACATGTTATCCAAGGGTTCAGCACAGAAAGGCAGAAGCCAAATTTTACAGCAAGAACAACAGAGGTAGGCAAAAAATCAGTAACAAATTATGCGAAAACCTAAAAGAAATGCTTTAATTATATCAACTAGTCTGGGTCCTGGCTTCATCCTTCACCACAAAAACCTTTAAAACTAGAATTCTCCAAAACCATACTCCAAAATCTACTGTCCCATTATGATGGGGATGTCCTATACACTAATGTTTCTATGGAGACCAGTATTCTGTTTCAAACCCTGTCCTAGCCCCATTCTTCCTATCCTAGGCAGTTTGGCAAATTCATAATTGGTGCAGGCAACGCAGACAGGCAGATCAGACCTAGCACAAACAAGTTAGTTGTTTTTAAAGCAGACAGCATACCATGTTCTATTCTGTTCTGACAAAGTTAGGAATCCAAAAAAGTTCCAGAAGAAAGAAAAAAAAGTCAGTTTTAATGACTGAAAGAGCTTAGGGAAAAATTTAAAGAAGCAACTGTGCATGGCCTCTTTAAATAATAATTCAAAGTGTAAGTAAGGAGATCAGAAAGCAAATTTATAAAAAAACACTATATCAACAACAAATTATTTATTCTTCTACAATGAATTGCACTTGTGGTGGGATTCATTTCCTTGTTTATACTTCTCTCAGTGAAAGGTGCCTGAAATGCACTGTTTGCCTGAGTGAGGTTTACCAGACGACTTTTTTCTTTAACCTTGCAGTAATGGAATACCAAGGTGAAGAAAAATAAACAGAAGAGGAAGACTGGCAGATGCTCAGAGCCCTGGAATACTCATCCCTACTATAGAAAGACAAAGGGTTAACGCTGCCAGGATCTGATTTTGTTGTCCCAAAAAAACCCAGAGGAACTGCAAAGCATGTTACGGACCACAGAAGCATTCTGTCCACCCCACACTATGCTGGACATGTTGACATACCCCTCTAACAGTGAATTACACCAAGCTATAATAAAAAGCTTGACTGGAATTTTGGAAGCTAGTAGGGGGGAAGACATATTTACTAGCAGTTGAAATGTTTTCCTTTGTTGCTTTTTAATCCCAATTTCTGTGCGGATATTAATGAAAAAACTATTTAGAGCTGTTCATGCATGTTTCCATTTTGAATAGGAAAACTCCCCTAGCATCCAGTTCCATCAACTCTAACACCCTGTGATATGCTTAGGATGTTGCTGCGGTTCAACACCAACCTTAAAGAAGCCCTATTTGCCTGCTAAAAAGTGACTGATGTGAAATATGAAGTATTGTCCTACAGGAACTGTTAAAACCAACAGCTATCAAAACCACCAAATCTGCAGAATCACTGATGTCCTCAGGAACACTTTAGAAAACATCACATATTTATTAATACCTCAGTCACCATCTCACAATACAACATATAACTCAATTACAGTTTTCGAATAATTGCTTCTTTAATATCCACATGCACCAATAACAACATGATCAAATTTAACACCAGAACAGTATGCAGTCAGACAGTGGTTCAGAGACCCGGGTTCAGGCTGCTGCCTGCAGCCTTTGGCCAACAGTCCAGAGACTCAACCACGGTCATTGCCCCATGAGTGCAACCCAGAGAGCCATGTATTCATGAACTTGCCTAATCCCATTTGCACCACCTGATTTATGGATGGCTTCTCCTTAGGCTTTTTCATTTTCAATATTGGAAAAAAAACCTGATTTTAAAAGTCTTCTGACCTCTGCTGCTGGAATTAACAGAAACACATTCTTTAGCCATAAATAACACAACTATTGCCCTATTTCCAGCCTCCTGTTTGAAGATTTCCAAGCTACTCTTGGGTAAAACATTGTTTGTCCAGTTCTTTAACTTAAAAGACTTACACATACATGCTTCCTCTGTAATAAGATACAGGAGCTACTCATCATCAGATTTAAACATATTCCCTGAGTTAAAGTTTGTACAGATATGAATGCGAGGATGAATATGCCAAAGTCAGAAAAGTTGATACAGGACAAGTCAGCTCTAGGGTTCAGCTACTACATCTTATTGTAAAGTGGCTTTGGTACTTGCTTAATTCAACAAAAGCAGAAGAGGATCTACGTACGAAGTACAATTTTCTTTCAATAGTTGAAACAAAAACCTCAAAACTATGTAATGACACAGACTTGAACACATATTTTACTCTCTCTGCATCAGTGGCTCAGACTACAGGCACTACACCATGCAGCAATAAGTGGTCTGCAGTCCCCTCAGTCACCCTGGTGAATTCATGGCTCAAATGCATGAGATGCTCAGCTAATGGCACTTCCTCATGCTTACACAGCTACCTTTTCAAGGTAGGCTTGTTATTTATCAGTCTTAGGCACATACATGTTTTGATAGTACGGAACTACATAAATGCCTACCAAGTAATCAATCATCTTTGCCTTTACAGTAATGGAACATTACTACCCCTTGTAGACAGGGAAGAAAATGTAAGGAAAACTCAGATCCAGCTCTGCTAACAAGTTATGATGCAGGTTTGGGATCCTTAATCGCTAAGGATTCCTTCAGAGCTGGATGGAAATACTTTCAAGGGAGCATTATTTCTTGAGGATAAACAGAAACCAGGGGCTAACATGTATGTGTGTGCTTTACAATGTGTGTAAAGCTGGACATAAAAAGATGGGCTCCTTGGATCTGAGACTGGCAAATACATAAGAAACTGCACGTGTTGCCAAGGTACAGATTTGATGCCTTGCTCTAACTTCCAAACAGATAAAATGTCCACAGATTCATCTTGCTCCAAGATTCAGAGTTTTGCTCTAACACCTTACATGAAGGCAAATGTTTACTGATTTTCACCTAGAATATAAAACTGTCATCAGTTGGTAAAGTATTCCAGCCACTACTAAGCTGGGATGTAATTGAAATGGCAAACTACAGGTGAAGGTTGCATAATCTCCTGATTCATTCAGTTTCTTTCCCGAAGCCTTGACAAACACATCAGAGACTACAAAAGAAAGGTGCTGGTTAACGTTTACACCGCTCAAAGCCTCAACAACACTGCTCATTTTCTCAGGCTCACCCGCACTAATGGTAAATATCAGTTTCGTGGACAAGGAAAGCACCACAGAAGAAACATTACAAGCAACCAGAATGATGACTAGTTTGTAACTCCAACCCTGAAGCCTGAAATCTGAGTAGAATTCCTTTTACTTTCTTTAATGAATTCCTCTGCTTCTATCATGCACCTAGTCCAACACATTTCCTCCTGCTATGATTATTAAAAAGGAACACCAGCTAGAATAAACATCAAAGAGCCGGCATTATTGCCTTCTGGGAAACCAGAGTATTTTTCAAAGCTGCAGATAAAAAATGACCAGTGAACTTTCTAATCCCTTGACAGAAGTGTGTACAAAACCTGACATAATGTGAGCACTATCCAAAAGGCGATATTTACATGCACAAAATTTGGGGAGAAGGACTGCAACTGTGGCTGGAGAGAAGTACAGAAGATCCAAACTATCTGCACTGAAAACATCAGCTCAGTACTTCTTCCTTTCTCTTCCAACCTTTTGTAACCATATCTCCACATGCACCATAAATTCATTCTACTTAATTTATTCTACTTCAAGCAACAGTAAGGGTGTTCAAAAACCCTCACCTTTATTTCTAGTCCTGGCACAGACAACAGATCCTGCTGAGTTACCTCATGAAAATAGTTGTGAACTAGTGTATTACTCGTGTTACTTGTCAGCTTCCTCACAGGTAAAAACAAAGACAACGTTGGTAACATGAATAATATCACAGAATCATAGAATCACTAAGGTTGTAAAAGACCTCCAAGATCATTGAAGTCCAACCATCCACTTACCACCAATATCTCCCCACTAAACCATGTCCCTTAGTACAGCATTTAAACATTTCTTGAACACCTCCAAGGATGGTAACTCCACCACCTTCCTGGGCAGCCCAGTTCATTCTAGTGCCCAACCACTCTTTTGGAGAAGAATTTTTTCCTTATGTCCAACCTGAATTTCCCCTGGCAACTTGAGGCCATTACCTGTCATCTTATCACTGCTACCTGGGAGAAGAGTCTAACCCCACCTTGCCATAACCTCCTTTCTAGTCATCGGAAAGCGGGATAAGGTCTCCCCTGACCCTCCTCTTCTCCAGACTAAACAATCCCAGTTCCATCAGCTGCTCCCCATAAGACTTGTGCTCTACACCTCCCAACAGCTTTGTTACCCTTCTGTGGACACACTCCAGGGCCTTGATGTCTTTCCTGCAGTGAGGGGCCCAAAATGGAACACAGCACTCAAGGTGCAGCCTCACCAGTGCTGAGTACAGAGGATGATGACTTCCTTGTTCCTCTAGCAACACTATTTCTGACACAAGCCAAGATGGCGCAGGCCTTCTTGGCCATTTGGGCACACTGTTGGCTCATGTTCAGCTGAACATCAACCAATACCCCTGAGTTAAGTGTTTTTGATAAAACCAGAAAGTTTTTCTTGACCATTTACTATTGCATAAAATCCCTCAAAATTATAAAGTTAAGATGACAATTGAAATGTTAGCTACTGTATTGCAAAAGTTTTCCTAAGGCAGAACAACAAAAATCCCACTGACTTCTGTATCCAGCAGTTTAGATCTCAAATTCCTTTCCTTTCTAAATTCCATTTCCTCCTTTCCAAATTCCTTTCCTTAAATCCGTGCTATTGAGCACAAGTAGGTAGTTCTAACCACAGGACAAACTTCCTGGGGGATTCAGATGGATTAAATCAATGTTAACTCCAGACCACCCAGACTTGCATCTGCCATTTCTAAGAGTGAGAGACCACAAACAAAAAGAAAACCAAGTACCCTCTAGCTTCAGAGCTGAACAAAATCACAGGCCCTCACACCCTCGCTACAGGTACTCTATGCATGCACATGGACCTCTGCAATAGGTCTCTCAGCAGCTTCAAGCAGCCTGTGTGCTCAGGCATCCATCTCCTGCTGGACACTGCATTGTCCACCTGCACCTGCAAGCCCAATTCTCTGCAAAGCTCTGACCCAAACTCAGTGAAATCTATTCCTGCAGACTACATCAGGCTCTCTAGTCCCTGAGCAATATGTCATTTCAGCTATATGGAGATGTTCCAGAAACTCATGCTGGGGATGAGCTGGTTAAGAAATGGAGGCTGAAAAAACATAATAGCCTTAACCCTATGGTGTAGTATTTCAAAATGATTTTGTTGTACACTGTGAACTTGTGCTGACACACTGCTGACTTAGGTAAGAAGCACAGCTTTGCCCAACTGATGACTGACCTGAGCAGAAGGCATTTCAGTTGAAGTTTAACTTCTGTACACAAGTCATGTCACACTGCTGGAAAACCAGGGATGTTGTAAGTGTGGGAAAGCCCCATGCCATTGGCTCATGTGAGAGTCAGTCTGCAGTCCACAGCCTAGAAACAACAACATTATCTAGCCCGCAGCAAATGGCAGTCAGCTATTGCTCAAGTGTTCTCAAGGCTGCAGAGCCAAAGACTGAAGTTACACAATCAAGATAACTTCTCTACCCTGCCCCACTGGGCAAATGCTTGCAAGTTTTCATCTGGATGAAAAACGAAAAAAAAATATCAATATTTTCTTTGCTAACCCCTTGAAGTTTCACTCTGCACTGAACAAGAGAAACTAAACTACGAAATGCCAATTGCCATTTTCATTGGCATGAGACTTAGGACTTCAGTCATTCTGTTGGCAACATCCAACAAAACCAGGAAAATGAAGGTGGATTAGAATAATTATCATTTACAACTTCATTGGCCATACGCAAAGAGGCCTACAGGACTCTACCCTATTTTCCTACAAATAAAGCACTGTCTTTGCAGTATATTTTCCAGTATATCAATCTAGTCTGCTTTTAAAAGTTCCAAATACAGAAATGTTTGCCAGCTGTAAGGAAAACTTACCACATCCTTTCAGTGGTACTTGGATTTTCAGCCAGTGACAATCACATGTACAGAACTAAGCCAAAAAGTTTTATGCAACATGTTTCATCCAGTACAAATTATTTCTACATCTAATGCCATAAAAGCTATTTGAAAAGTGTAAGTTAAAAGAGAATGCATTTTCAAGGAAATTATTTCCATGCACCAACATCTTTCTAAGAATCTCCAAGTCAGTTTTCATTGACTTCAGTGCCTATTTCCTGATTTCCGTTTTAAGGCAGCTGTGAGTCTTTTTTCAGATATTAGAAAATCTTCAGTCAGACTGACCACTTGCATTACTGAAGACTATACAGAAAATATACAGCAAAGCTAAGAATGGGATTAAATCTGCACGATACCTTAATCCACCAATCAGACTACAGATTGTCCAACTCAAAGGTCAGAAATTTTTAAGAAGCAATGACAATCCTTTCTTCATGATATCTCAAGTATAGAGCCAATACTTCACTTTTTTTTTTTTAATAAATGGAACACCATACAGAAAAACTCAAGATTGATATTTTATTAAATCATATCTGAAGGAAGCAGTGAACAGCTCTAAGAAGCGTTAGCTGAAGATCAAGTGAATTGCTCTCAAAAACATTAACATGGTATTCTTTTCATATTTGGAAATGCTTCCCAAAACAAGGGATTTTTGACACAATTCCTATTTTCTTGTACATGGAAGCTTCTTGAAGAGGGAAAAGAGAAAGGTCTGGAAATGCCTATGAAAGTGAAAAATCTTGTGTTCAAGAAACATTTAGATGTTGCACTAAGGGACATGGTTTAGTGGGGAAATATCGGTGGTAGGTGAATGGTTTGACTGGATGATCTTGGAAGTTTTTTCCAACCTTGCTGATTCTATGATCTGTCCCTTTGTTGTCACCAGCTTAGAAAAATATTAGAAGAGAAAGGAAGCCTTTGATGTTAGAAGTTTCTTCTATGAAAACTTCTGACATGACACTGCTGCTAGGTAGAATGAAGTCTGTTATAAAGACTTTACCACTTAAAAAGGACTGTGCCTTTTAAGTCTTAGTTTTGCCTTTAAGTTACCAATATTCTTTTTGTTGATGTTTGAACACCATTTTGCCTCGAATTTTACTTCTTTCTTCAAAGGTTTGCTGATTCCAATCCAGCTAGAATGACCTTCTTTCCCATCCTGTAACTAGGGATGCAGTGGAAGTCAGAGCATGCTTTCAAGGACAGAACCTGATTTCAAAGGTCTCAGTCTTTGCTACAAGTGTTTTACCAGATATAGCTGAAGTGAAAAAACCTCAATGGATATAAATGTCATCACACATCTGCAGACACTGGGCAGAATCAACAACTCTTTCTGGATAGCAGCCACTGGGAGATTCAAAGACTGCAAATTTTTGCAAAGGGAAACAATTTAGCCACCAATAACAAATGTGCTGTACCTGAAGAATGGTGTCATGGAAATCTCAGCACACAGGATCAGGATTTTTAAAATTACATGCTGCTAATTAGCTTTCCAAACAACCCTTTAAGAGTAATTCTATACTCAGATATTAAATGTATAAAGTTATAATACATTTTCTCTTCACATCTATAAATAAGGTAGGTGTGCTTCTCAAAATTTAAAAGTTACTTCCCAGGAAAGATAGCTAATTCTTCCCTTCTTGAACATGGCTGCATCTTACAATTTCTGCTTCTGCCAGAAAACCAAATGTGTAAATGACGTGACAAGGCTCCAATGCCATTTTTCCTTGCTGATTCCAGTCTAATGTACCCAGGTGCGCTTTACTAAAATAATACGTACCTACAAATTCTACACAGTCATGTCTCTGATATCAGGCCAGTAATAATCACTTTTTTCACAGCTAAATTAAGGATTTATTTATGAAAAAAACTACAGCCTTGCTTTATTGTTTTCTTGAAGTCATACAAGCCCTCCTGAAATCTATAAAATTTATTTCTGTAACTAAGCCAACACATGAAATACATCCCTCACAGGATTTGAAAACAAAACAAAAGAAGAGCAATTGATCTTGTCAGTTGATAAAGATTATCGTTTCTAATTAAGTTCCTATCCATGTTGTGCTCTTACGTATCAGTTAAACTTTAACTCACCTATTCGTCCTACCTTCTATCAGCATCCTTCCAGCTGAAGAGGTTCACCCTCCGCTTGTTTTCACAAAACAACATGAATGAGCATGTCAAGCAATTTACAGTCACAGAACAAACACAAGTGTCTCTCAGGTCTTGTACTCTCATACAGGGCAGTTAGTACAGGACAAGCAAACACATCAAATCCATTTACTGGCTAAACATACTCAACCACTGATCCTCATTGACAAAGACACCAATGCACCAATTCCACAATTCTGATTAAAGCTGAATATTTTCATTATACACAAATGGGATTACCCACAGTTGGTTTTAACACCTGAATTAGGTACCATTGGCAGAATACAAAATAAGCTAAAAATTAAGAGGTGAGGAAGAACTAATTCATCTTATGTGAATGATCATTTAGTAGTGAAGGTTTGTAGCAAGGCTGAAACTGGCCCTCCAAATAAAACTGGACTCTGAATTACTGCTTAAGGTAGAAGTTGAAGTAGAAAACAACAAACAACTAAATAAAACAACAAGCAAAAAAAACCACTCAACAAATAACTGATAAATATTGTTCTAACATTTCCCCTCTGTAAAACAAACACCTGCTTTCAGTTTTATTCACACAATGTATATGCAATCAGGGCATCTTTGCCACTGAGTGACTAAGAGCACTGGAATCAAGCCAAATAGTAACCCCTCAAATAACAGCAGTTTCTGTTCCCTGTGTAAGGCAAAGGGACCTGCCTAGCTATCTTAGTTACAAATTGCAGAAGAGTTATTTGCAAATATTACCTCCCCCTATGAAAAACTCTACCACGTTAAGTCAAGCAAAGCTGAACACATGGACTGCATTAAAGAGACATGTCATTTGAGAAGCAAAATAGATGGAATTTCACCTCAGCCTGTTCCAGTCCCCTGCTTCCAGCACTCTCTTATTTAACAGACTATGTCCACCACAATGTTGTTAAAACATTAATTACAATGATTATTTTCCAAAAAGTGCAAGAAAAAGCCAGATCTTCTATTTATACACAGATTTATCTTTATCATCTCCAAAATGTTTGATTTAGTTACACAAGGGGCAATGAAAACATCTTATACCTCACATAACCATACTTTGGTGCAGACTGTCCAGAAACACCCACTCTACATTGCAAATACTTTGAAGCCATTGGACTGTGTCAGAGGACATTAGCTGCTTCTATACCAGCATTTAGCTGCTTGGCTGCCTGGCACTGTTTTCTTGCAGGCCTTTCTAAATCAAAAAAAGTATGCTTATATACAAAGATACCCTCTATCCTGATGTGTCTTATTTCTCTTTCACAGCTCCTTACTTTCCCTTCTATTGAGGGACACAAGGGCAACAAATGCTTACAGCTCTTGTGGAAATTTCTTCTACAATTTTAGGCAAAGGAATGTCTTATACTGGAACATACATAACGAGTACCTCTCAGACGTCATATAATATAAACAATGTATTAGATTATCTCCAAATGTCTGTTGGAAAACACATTTCAGTACATGACATACGAAAGAGAATAAATTGCATAAAATAGTTGTTAATAAAAGCATTTAATGCCTTACTGATATTAACAATTTCAACTTCAGATATGACAAGTGTTAAAGTAGCATTAGAACCTACATGAAGCAGAAGAGCATAGGGTACATGACTGAGGTCATGTATGCTCATGACTGAGCATAGGGTACATGACTGAGAAGTTTATGAATGCAACTCCAATGGCAACTGCTGCTTTATTTGATCCTGCACATTTTCTAAATTGAAAACTTTATTCTTCCGAACTATAAGAATAGTATAACTGTTTTATTGCCATAGTTAACACAGCACCTAGCTACTCAATTAATGTATTCCTGTTATAACTACAACATATTCTCCACTAGAGCTTTTTACCGCAGTCTAGACTGTACCTTAGCAGTCCTGGATATGTTTTGAATTGGTCACAAAGAGGGTGAATGTACAAAACAACGGACAGGAGAGGACAACATCATTCCAAAAAAACTTTAAGCTCAGGAAATCTGTCTAAAGAAAAGAATGCCATTTAGGTTAACTGTTCTTCTCTTTCAGAGATACAATCAAAACTTCAGACACCATCTCACAAACTTGTAGGAAGAAACAAAAAGCTGGAAGCTACTAAGAAGGTACCAATGCATTTCTTAAGTTTTTTTTCTTTGCTGTCAGAAAACTAAACTGATAAAATCTGAAGTATATTCACCTTGTGCATTCAAAAGAGCCTAGATAGAACTATGACTATGAGATGCGAGACAGCTCTCCCATCTTTTTAAAAGACAGCAAGTTCTCATTCGTGCCTAAGTGGGTGATAGTAAGGGAAGGCTTTGATAGCTTTCTCACAGTAAGCTTTGTAATTGTGCAAGTTATGGTTTTAATTGAAATGCAAGAATACAATAATCAAGAAAGAATTTCTTTGTTTCCAGCATCTCTTCTCCCTCTGAAGTACTAGTTTTGGCTACTGCCAGAAACTGCTTGCTGTTTTAAGAGACTGACTACAACACAGCTTACATTAATTTGAGTTCACAGTATGAACTCAAGTATGAACGGGTAAGTATGAAAAGTATCACTCAAACATCTGTTGAAGGATCACTTCAATAGCTTTTTTCAATTCAAATATATTGTTTGGGGGCAGAGAAGCTCAAATAAATGCAGCTTAACCTTGTCGATGTCACATTTTTTGCAAAGCTTGAAATCCTTGAAATGGAGTTTTTTGTCTGCACCTACGGCTGTGAAAACAGCTTCAGGATTAAAGCCAAGCACTGCCTACGTGCCACAAGAGAAGAGCAACATGGCCACCAGATCAAGATTAGAAAGATTACGCACATGAAAGCAGTTAGAGTGGTTAATCTGCTACTACACCTACAGTAACTGGGCGTAGCTGCACCCTTTCTAACAATGTCAAGGTTGTATTCGTTTAGCCATCCGAGACACGTGAAAAGACAAACAGTTTCTGGCACTGCAATCCACTGTGGTCTATTTAGAGCACGTGGCTATCTCAGCAGTGATTCAAAGCAGGAGAAGGTTGAGGTCGCTCCTCAGCCAGACGTGATGACTTAGGACAAAAATATTTTAACTCTCTGTGGGTTGGGTGAATTTTGGTTTTGAGCTGTGCCTCCTGCAAGCAGAAAGCAGACATTTATTTAGTATAGAAGAGAATAAATTATTTCTAACCTTAGCAGACCTTCGTCTTTCACAGACAATTACTCATAACACACATTGCAGTGGATTCAACTGGACCTGCAATAGTAATAAAAGCAATCCTCTGAAAAAAGCTAAGCATCTAGTGGCTTAAGGAATTTTATTTACTACTTCAATTAAAGGAGATCATAAGCTATCTACTTATCCACTGGCCTCTGAAGAAATTGTTCTGAATAAAAGCAATTTCAGTTCCTATATTCATTCACCAAGAGTACATAGACAGCCACAAAGGAAGCTCCCACATGCAGCACCCCGCACGTGCCCACCTGGGCACAGATGGGGCCACCGTGGGAGTAGAAAGTGATGGAAGAGAGATACAGTTCATAATCTTCTCCGGAGGTCTATTAATACCAAATCAATATTTCTTCTTATGCATTCTGTGCATAAACTGGGCACTGCACAGTGAAATTTTACAGTATTAAATACAGCTAAATGGTGACATACAGCAGCTCACTCAAAATATTAGTAATTATTACAAGGAAGATACTAGAAAACAGCGATGCTGACAGGTTGGGTGCAGATCACACAGCTCTGATGCACAAGTTTTCCTTATTCTACTACTAATACTATTAATTTTTACTACACTGTATTGGTGGATATGGATGGAGCTTTTCTCAGTATTTCATTTCTCCTCTACTCGTGTTATTAGCACTGCTCAACAGCTGCCTTTTGTATGTCAGCCACCTTGAGAGAAGAGGAGGAAAACAAATAAAATGCTCTTAAAGCACACTGGTTTCCTTACAATGTAATGGCCTACGTACAGGAAAGTCAGTAATAATTTTCAGAGCAGTATGTTAAGTCTATTTTTATCATTTTAAACAAATGTAAATCCAGAAATAGTTGCATAACAAAGCTGAAGTACAGTGTATTTACAGTTACAAACACTACAGGGCAGTTTTGGGCAAAAATTAGGAATGACCTAGCCATGAAATTCCAAGAAGCAACAGGCAACATGCACTGAGATGTCTACATAAGGCAAAGAACACCCATGAGTGTGGAAAACATTACTTACATGAGCATAGCATGTGGACACAGAATAATTGCAATACTTTAGGAAATACTGACGAATAATTATAACGTTTCAGATACAAAAAAAGAGTTTTAAAGAAGAATCTTTTCCCAGTGTAACAACTGAAGTGCTTGAAGTTCTTCCTTTGTGTTACTGGCTGTCTTTTCACTTCTAAACTGTGAAGTTTGCTACTCATTTTTCCTACATCCAGTGCATACGAATTTTGAAGTAATGAAAGCGTCCATACTGAAAGATGGTGTAAAAGATTACAGCTTAAGCTGTGCATTGCAAGTTAGGAGATACTTTGTGCTTACTCTTCATCATGTATAAACATTCTTAAGCATGCAGCTTATGCTGGACTGGGTTTACTACATTCTAACTGCCAGGGAAACCTTATTTTATATATTGTATCCAGGAAATGGCAGATATGCAGTCAGATATACCGATTTTTTACATGCATGCTTTTAAAGTTTGAGAGTTAATGTTTCTTCCAGCAATTTAAGTCCTTCTCATCTACCAAACACAGCAGCCAGTTCAGGCAGGGCCCCCACAGCTGTTTCCTTCCCCATGTGGCAGTGACAACCTGAGCAGCTTGCATCAATAGTATTTCCAGCTTTATCAAGCTAAGGAACTGCTCAAAATTTAAACTAACCTCACCCTTCCAGCTTTTTGATCAGTTCTTCTAGTTGACTTCTGTTTCTGACCCAGCCCACTGGTGGCCTCAGGGAGTCCTGTGCCAGTCCTGCTGACCAGAGGAGGGGAGAAGTACAGCCCAGAAGTGACATTTCAGAGGTCACTGGTGAGCAGGGCACGGGGACGCCACAAAGATTGTCACAGCCATATCTGCACTGCTTGTGGCTGGGAGGCAGTTACGTGAGAATTCTGTTTCGGCAGCAAGGCAGACTTTAAAAAGCACCATCCTTGCTTACCTTCACCTACTTATTAATCTCCCTTAGCATGTTTTTCCAGAAGGTTATTTTTAGCCTGGATTTCTTCCCCAAACTGTGCCACACAGTGAAACAATAAACACTTAAACCAATGCTGAACCCCAACACAAGGAAAGGAACAAATATTCACCTTTCTAACTGGCCCCATTAAAAAAAATACAAAAAAGAAACTACTTACCTGTACTACACCTCATTTCTACAGTTTAGACAGAAGCTTAAATAGATACATTGAAGTCAGTAGACCATAAAGTTCAGCATTCGTTATAAGAGAGTTTGCCTTTTTAATTTATTTTTAAATCCCTAACAAACAGCTGTATTCACCTCCAAACCTTTGATAAATCAAGTGCACAAATAAAAGAAAATGCCAACCTTTTATCAACGATTTAAGCAAGCAAATTTCATAGAAAGCAGTAATTCTATTTTTATGAGATCAGCTGACACAAGTTATTACAAAACAAAAAAGCCTTTCCAACAAGTTCCTCATCAGTTGGCTTGAATTTTTATTAACAGCTCTATTCCTGTTTACAGGTGCAGGATGAGAAGCGAAGGAAGAAAACAAAAAATATTTTGAATACAATCTTCTGTAATAAGAAAAACATTTTCAAGCTCCAAAGTCAATTCTTCTCTGGTAATGTAAATAAGAAAATTACACTTAAAACATTAAATGATTCTTAGAAAGCTAGGTACCGTGTTTAGTCAATTGATCATTACTGTAAGTATGCTACTGTATGTAATATGCTGGCATATATTCTGGTCTTATCACCTATTACCATCTGAAATCTATACCAAGTATGTGATCCTTCTGTTTCACTCTGGATGTATCTCAGGTTATTTTGTTTCTGAAATTTCTGTTTGTTAGGGAAAGTATTATAGTATTATGCAAGACATCAATAAGATACCACCTGGAATAATATGCACTTCAAAACAGAAGAGGATTGCTGGAAAGTAGAATGAAGAATCTAGCTCACAAGGAATGAATTTAATCTGAATTAGAATTTGAATTGAATGCAAAAAGAACAGCCCACATCATTTGATCACACTGAAACACTAACACATACTTCCAGGGAGCAATCTCAGAAGAGGAAAACAAATTACACTGGCACAAAGTATGTCATACGCAAAAGAAGATGTTCAATACATACCTAGAGGTACAAACTAGGCAGAAAAAAAGTGCGTAAATTAGAAAACACAAAAGAAATGTGTAATCATCTAAGAACTAGGGCTCTAAAACATCCTCCTCTCCTCCCCAGAGAAACATGAAGAAACCTCCTAACAAGCTTTGAGATAGAATTTTGCTAGCTTGTGAAAAGGGGATGATTATCATAGTCGTCTGTGAAAGCAGAATGGTTCCAGCAAGTCCACCAAGTTCACACAGGAAATGAAATCTCAAAATAGCATCCGTGCTAGCAGCAGCAACAGACATACAAAGAATCAATTTTAGCTTCAATTGGGCACTTCAAATTCTGGACATTTTCATACCATGATCCCTACCGCAAGTGTTTTTCACTTACTCCTGTTGACCTCTTATTTTACTGAACTTTACACTAAGGCATTTCAGCCTGATAAACCGACAGAGTTAACTGCATTGTTCTGCTGCCTGTATTTTCTTCTGTGCTCGTGCACACGGTGGCACAGCAGAAGAGCTGACAGCATCCAAGCCAGTGCAAGGGCAGATTAAAAAGCTGTCCAGGTTTGGCTCTGTTGGGTGCAATGAATGTAGAAACTAGAGCAAGGTGTGCCACTAGAGCAAAAGGCTGGGAGAAGGGACTGCTACATCAGCTCACGTTGTCCTTGAAACCACAGCCTAAGCAAGTCTCTTGAATTCTTTTGAAACATTTTTATGGGAAGTCATAGAGAAACAATTCACCACTGCACATGCAGCAGTAGATAAGAACGTGATTGCATATAAAAGTCAATTTAGAGTGCTTCAATACAGAAACAAGTCCAGTTTCTGATGTAGTCTGCAGCAAAATAAAAAAAAAAATTGTTTACACCAAATTCCCAGACATATTACATTCCTCTTAAAAATAAATAGAAAAAAAATCACAAAAGATCAAATTCTCCTCCTTGCCAAATCCACACACATACACTGAAGTAAGTATGCCTCAAACAATGCGACCTACTCCTTTCTCTCAGCTGCCAAGCAACACTTTGCTAGGAGTGCACCAATGTTTTGCAAAGCACTGTGTGTATACAGAAGAGACATTCAAATTAAGACTGTATTAAGAAGTCTCCATGGAAGAGACTCTCTTTCTAATACAGATGAAGATAACAGAGTGTTCACACACTCAAGCTGACGGTTTTCAGCATTTCCTGCCAGTGAGCCCAGCAGTTCATTACCCAGCCTTTCTGTTCCAACAGTTATTTGCCCTGACGTGTCCACATCGGCAAGAGCAGATTACAGGTGCCTTTCCACAGATCTCAGCACTGATCACACAAACAGCACAGCAATTCACCCAGTCCTTCTCGCCCAGCTGAGGACAAGGAGGTTATCAGTCTGGAATATATGATCAGGCCTTTCTCAAGCGGGCTATTAGCAAGAAACACTATGGGAAACCTGTTTATTATGTTTCCACTCCACTGTTGCTGCCATTGAACTCCACCCATCCGTGATACGTGTTTATACAGGTGAATTGCCGAAGAAAAAAAAACCTTCCTCTGCACCTGAGCACCATGGTTTAATTCTTCATTTACTCAGGTTCATAAAAACTGATAAAATGCCAAAAGGAATTTCCTCAGAGTTGAGCAAACAAGCTACAATAAAAACATGACAAAGAGGTAGCAAACAAGGCAATGGAAGTTAATTATTACCAATGTAAAGTGTGTCATTTCTCTTTCTCAATACAGGTTTGACTGCCTGCACATGCTGCCAGATGAGCTTAAAGAACCAGACGAGGCTGCAAGGAAATGGCCCAGGAGGAAGGAATCCAGGAGGCATCCACAAGGTCTTAAGCCTCTCAAATCCTTTGTTTTAGCTCAAGGACTGCTCTGAACAAGGGTGGGTATGAACATGCATGCCACTTTGTTCATTCTCTCTGCTTCTTTCCCATCATGTAACTAAGAAGTGGGCAGGCCAGTAGGGAGGAAGCAGCTTCTGGTGTCAGTAAACCACAGCCTGAAGGACAAAGCTCCTGCTCAGGAGCAGTAGATGGTGGCAGTGAAGGAGATCACCAGTTTTGATACTTCCACTGGGTTCCTGCCAAGGTGTTCCGCTTTATTCCAGAGGAGAATAAACCCAATGGGCACCTGACTGAGACCACTCCTTGGCCATGACAGAACAGGGCCCCCCATGTGCAGGCAGGCCAGGTGTCACGGTGCTGCACAGGCCTACAGCTCTCACGTCACAGTGCTGCCACAGCCAAAGGTCAGCCACCCCCATCTCATCCCTTGGCCATCTCCTGATGCCTCTGATCTTTATCTACATGGACTCTCTAGGTCAAACACCCTAAAGAGTGTATTTGTTTTCTTATTTCCACATCACACACTCTGGCTCACCATCTCTCTAACATCATTTTTCCAACCACTCCCTGTAGAGCTGATTCCCAAACCACGGTCTGGAAACTGGTGGCTTTGGCAGCAAGCACCAGGAACCACAATTAAGAGAAAACGCTAAATTTGTTTCTTACAGCCTGCAATAAAGTCTGAGAGTTCACAGTGTTCTTGTGGTAAAAACCACCGCTTTTGGTATTATTTAATACATATTAAAACAATCACAGGAAGTGATCAGTTGCCTGCACACAAAGTCTGTGGTTAATCTTTGAACATCAGCCATAACACTATCTTAAAGTCTGCCTCACTGCAATATAGATTTCTTTACATGCTTTATTGAAATTATATTGCCTATATTGCCTATTAACTAAATTACTACAGGACTCACCAGCCCAACTAGTGAACAATTAGACATCATGTGCAAACTAAATGTTCTCCAATTTATTCTTTCCCAGCAGGAATTATACTTGGTGACCTAAAGGAGAGACTGCAATAAAGCAAGTAGTAAATCTCCAGCAGATATTTCCAGTTAACCTAAATGCAGGGGTGAAAGTACTAGATGCTGCATAAACTGTCTGTACCAGAAGGTATCCGAAAAAGGAGTCCATAGCTCAAACCGAGAAGTTCGTTCACAAGTGACAATTTCTTCGTAATCTGAGAATGGGACAAAGCACTCCAGCACTTAAATCACATTCATATACTTTTGCTTTTATTTCCATAGAAGGATATTTTCATTTGGCTGTAAGTGTTTTCTTACTAAGTTTGCCTAAATTGATAAACTCATTTGAACAAAAGGAGCAACACCTTTCTTCCCCTGTCATTTGTATTACCTGATCCTCCTTTTGTCAGCATTCAGGTAGATACCTTGATGAAAAATAACACTACCACAAAGAGATCCACAGTACGTAGTGTATTAAGCAATCCTCTCCAGTGAAAGACTTCAATTTCTAAGGTCTGTACCTGATGACCAAATACTGTACCCAAGCCAAAAGCATTGCCATGCTGCAGAAAAAAAACCATTTGTGATGCATATACTCAACTAACTTATGAAGACTGAATCTTCGTAAGACTGAAGCTGCTATTGAGAACTTCAATTTCACACACACACACACAAAAAAAGGTAACACAGCTAAGTAGATGCTGGAAACTTTAGCATTAGTATCAAACATATCCAAGTTAATAGATTGTCTTAAAGAAATATGGTAAGAGGAAAGTGTTTAACAAATGCAGAAAGAGATGGGAGGCTCACAGGCACAACAAAAAGCTCAGGACTGAAATATCAGGGGGTTTTACATCTGTAAGCTCAGACACACAATCACAATTCAGGTGGAAAAGCCTGCCTTGTGAGCACCACATTCACAGTACAAAACACCATACAAAGTGCTTGCCAGTGATAACACTATCCTTCTTTTCTTTGTTAAAACAATCTAGGTATATAATAAAGTAAATGAAATAGAAGACTGCTCAAGAAGTCATGATTCACAAACAGATTTCTAAGAACTCATATGATCATTAGGATTACTGTTTTTTTGTTAACCGTTTTCTTTGTTATCTCCTCAAAGATCTGCTATATATACAGGGAGAAAAATGCATACAACACTGACTGATAATATATGTGGTCTGTATCAGTTTATTTATAGCTTAATGTTTAGATGACGTGGTAACTGTGGGGTTGGACCAGATGATCACAAGGGCTTCTTTTCTAACCTGAACAAATATGGGAGAAGATTTTAAAATAAGTTGTCTAATGTGAATTCCTCTGCTAGTATGTAAAAACGTTCCATTCAGCTTGCAGTAAACAATCTACAAAAGGAAATCTAAATTTGAAATGTGCTTGTTTTCAGTTTTAAAAAGCAGCAAGGCAGCAGGCTTTAATTTTTAATGGCTTTTGCATCATCTAAATTCCACTGCATACTAAAGACAGTGCAGATGATTTTGAAATCAAACAATAACAGACATATATCAAACTTTGACATGTAGAGCAGAAACAAATTCCGGTTTTCCTGATTAAATTTCTTCATGACTCTTATGACCATAGAAACTGGATAACCAAGGCCACTGAACACCTAATCTGCAATCTTGCTTCTAGCAATGACCAATGCCCAAAACTTCACAAAAAAGGACAGAAAGTTTGCAGTGACCTACAGCTTCTTATACAGTGTTGTATGCACAGACAAGTAGTTGGCTGTCCTATGTTCAACATTTTGCAATCTGCCAGGTGATAAGAGTTGACACAATTGGATCCTAAAAAGAAATGAAGACACAGAAGTAAAATAGAGAATTAAGCCATCTTTTCCCTTCCCCAGTGAACACAACATTTTTATTTAACATTCTTATTTAAACCACTCCGCTACAGGTTGGCAGTATAAATTAGGCTTTTTTTTTTTTTTTCCAGCAGCTGCCTCCATTTAATCCCCAAGATCTTACACAGTTTTGGTTATAACCTTTCAGAAGGCACTGCTACAAATATCTCAATCACTGGCCTTCTGCCTGCCCTGGAGATTTAAGGCACAAATTCCCCCCCCTCTCCACAGTGCAGACTTAGTGATTCCTGCTTCTGTTCCCTGAACTAGACTACTTAACCTCTCTAGATATTTAAGCCAGATATGAGAATATTCATTAATTGATTCCAAAGTTAGAGAACACTATTTTGGAGACTATGTGATATTGAAAGACTGAAGCACTTCCATACACTGCTTAATTTCATGAGAGGCACTGAAGCAATGGGTCTGTCTGTAGAAACGTTCACAGAGGTGCTTAAAATCCTAACTGCAAGTAAACAAAATGTATAAATAGCCCCAGGAATAAGTGGGAACAACAACGCATCTACTCAAAGTCATTGTGCACACAAGTTAATTCAAATGCCAAAAAGTATGCATTTCAATGCTCCCCAGCCTATCACATAAAGTTGCAAGGGCAAACCACCACCTGACCCTGCAAGAAATTTATTGAACTACTAGAGGTGTGCAAACCAGATATTTGGACAGGACGTTCTGACCTCTGCCTGACCTCACATAAATTTAAGAGAAACATCCTAATGATAAACATCAAAGACTTTACAAGAGTACGTTGAGGGCACCTGCATGAGTCAGTAAAACTCAGAACAGGCAAGGGGATTCTCTGTATTTAATGCACAATTTACAGCAGCCCCCTAACAACAGAAAGAATCTCACTCTCTCAGGGATGCTGGGGCAGAACATGGGCAGCGCAGCCAGCAGATGCCAGCAGTCTGTTCCTTGGGATACAGCTGTTCTGCTTCACAACTGCTGGCTTCTGCTCAGAACACATTGTTTGTGGCAGAGGATAACACTTGATTTGGGGATTTTGCCAGTCTCAGATGCTTGGTATTTCTCTTGCTATTTAAATTCTGTGTATTACTAAGTAACACATTTGTTACTGTTATAAGCATTTTTGACCTCAACTACATAAATGAAAAATGGAAAACTCACAAAAAGGTAGCAAGATAAAGAACCTCAGGATATCGCAGATTTTAAAATCATTTTTAAGCCATTATTACATTTTGAGGTTGCTGCCTCAGCTTCAGAATGCTTAAGGTTTGTTGTGTGCTGCTTATTTAATACTGGAGAAAGCAAGAGGTAATGGCAGGTGGTGCTGCACCATCTTTCCAAGGATTGATTTAGTAAATCTTTTAAATCTTGTATTTGGTGAACTTTTTGGTCAGAACCTCTGCAAATTGCTTAAGTAAGAGGAATTTTCAGAAGTGTATGAACAACAGGCTTAGTTTCTTCTAAGCTGTTATATGATGGTTGCAGCTGTTCATTTTACATGAAGTGCAAGATACTGTTCTCAGCACAGCAATGATCAGAGATGCTTCCAATTCTGAGAAAACTCTAGATGTAGAGGAAGCAAATGACTGAAATTTTTAATATAACTGATCATTATTTTCACTACTGAAGACAGAGCAGGTTCACAGACATTAAATTGCTGCTGGTTTTTTAAGGACTACACTTTATTGAGCAAGACAAAAATAAAGGACAGAGTTAAGTGCTCAAATCTCTCACTCAATGAAGTTTATTTTGCTTCTGATATTTTATGTCTGAAAAAAGTTTCATTCTCTGGCAGCTGTAATCTCTCAGCTCCTTGCAGAAGGACAAAAAGTAAGTTTTACAAATGTGGTAGGAGGTATTGCAGACCCTGCCTTATCAGAGGTTAAATAAAGAGAGACCCACAGCACTGACTGCTAGCATAAAAGGCACCTTTAGAAAGCCCAGCTGATTCTTAAGATTCTTCCTGGATTTCCCTGTTCTCCTTTTCCTAATGATTTAAAAGAAGAATGATGTTCAGAAGATCAGAAAATCTAAAATATATTTTTCTCTCTTTTCTAGATGGTAAAATATCCAACTTTTGTTTCTGTCCAGAACTGAATGTGGCACAGGCCTACACAAGTGAGGGATGTCCATGCAGTTTGAACTCTACAAGACTCTAAGGAAGAAATGGCTTTTTTTCCTATTTGTATCATTTCACTGTTCTGCTCATAGATTGCTCAATAATATTAGGTCTAGTTCTAATATTTCTAACTTTTAAACAACTTGAACTGCTGCTATTTTAAAATAAGTTTATAAAATAAGTTTACCAAAAATGTTTCCTCATTCCTGGTTTCCTCATTCTCCTTCTTCTGCCCCAAAACATCAGTTTTCTATTAACTTCAAAAATTATTGTGCTTTAAACTCCAATGGGGTAAGCAGGAAGAACTGCATTATTATAACGTACACGTCATTACAGCACATAGCAGTGACAAAAGAAGGTTACAGAATGGATTCCTAATATTCTGGTAAGTCACAACAGCTAGAAATAGACATTTATTTTATCACAACTAGAATCAGATTACTTAATTCTAATAAAAAGAGAAGGCAAACAGTTTTGCAGTGAAACATAAAGCATTTTCTTCCAAGGTGCTGGGGAGACTCAAGATACCAGATCACTGAATCAGCAGTATTTTGACCTTATCACAGACAGCAGATCTGATCTTGCCAGATAAATGTTGACAAACATAAGCTGACTCACAAAGCCAGTCATTAAGATATCAGTGAACACATTACAACATCCTTTCTCAAAAAAGAGCTGGACACTCAAGTGGAAATAAAGAAACTCTGAAAGCTAGAGAAGAGAACCCTCATTTCTCTTACTATTCTAAGGCATAATCAAACCTTATGCACAATGGCTGGATATTTCCCAATGTTTCCCTACATTTTATTTATTTTTAAGTCTTCTGCTCCTATATTTGAAGTCCTATTTGCAGTTATCTTAAGGAATACCAAGTCCAGTGCAAATCAAGTTTAAGTATGCAGTGGAAAACTGGACCTATAGCACTGTTATACTATAGGAAGTTGTATCAGGTTGTCATCTAAGTACACGGAAAGTATGGCTTGAAGCCAATAAAAAAAGCATTAGTTCTGTCCTCCAAAAGTACTATGAGTGACAACACTCATTGTATATCTCCTTTAGAACCACTAAGAAACTGACAACAATCTCAAAATTTAAGCCAAAAGGTACCAGATGAGCATATGGTATCTCATAGTCAATTTGGTCATTGAAAAGTATACTAAGAGCTATACTGGGGTTCTGAAAAATACAACGTGCTGATATGTTTTAGGGTATTCAACTTTCTCCACTCCATTACGTCTGTTTAAAAAGAGAAGTTTTGTACTGCAAGGTCAAAGCGGTGTGGTTTTCTATCAACAGAAAAAAGTAAACAACACAGATGTTGTACATAAATGAATGCTTCTCAGAGGCAAACTCCTAAATTGTCCTGTAAGTCATAAGTAACACTATAGGAGCAAAACAGTTTTAAGCTAGGAACAAACTTTTTAAAAACAAAAAATGGAGTTGAACTGTTCTGCACTTCTATACAGCTGTGTATGAAAAAAAATCAGCTCATTCACTTAATAAGAGGAAAAATATACCTTGGAAAGAAACAGTGTTTTGCAAATCATGAAAATTACAGTGTTATTTCCCTTGTAACTAACATACCATTACTGATTTCTAACGTGAAAGACCATAAAACTGTTTGGTGGTGGAAAGAACAGTAAATTCAAGCTATTTGAAGATTTAAATAGAACTATTTCTAGTTTTATTAGGCATATCAAAATCTTAGCTAAACCTCAGCAGCAGGCTAGTGCTTTTAGGAAAACCATACTTAAATCAGTAAAAGTTTATGTTTCTTGGCACACGGAAACCATCCCATTAAGCCTCTTTAATGTCCAGTATCTTGGAGGAGGTAGCATTTACTGTTTACTATACTTTTGGTTGTTAAGTGTTACCAGGAAGGTCCTGTTTTTCCATGACATCAGTTGCATTCCAACAGAAATGTGTGCTCAGGAGCTTCAGTAACTGCTGTAGTCTCCAAGAACTGCAGCTCTGGCCAAAATCCTTTACACCTGCAGAACAGCTGAGTAAAATTAATTTTAGGAAGAATTTACCTGGAATTTTTGGTTTGGTTCCCTGCAAGTTAGAAGTTATTATTTTTGTTCCTCAGCTCTTTTGATGGAAGCTGGAGTTGTGAGAACACAATGAAAACATAATTCTTTAAGCCTTTTAAGGATACAGATATATGAGATACTTCAGTGCTTGATACTAATATATCCAGTTTCAACAGTACTACGTAACAGTTAAATTCAGTTCTGATATGTTGATGGTATAATACCTTCAAAAAGTATCTTTACTTAAGTTTTAAAATAAATATCATAATGCTTGATTTCCTATTTGAAAATATTCAGTACTATCATGGCAGTGTTCACACTCTTGTAGAGTCAAATTAAAAAGTTTGGGAACGTCTAGATTATGTGTGAAGCTCTGATTCTGTCATCCCTGTACCCAATGCAATGTGCTTCCTTATTTTTTCTCTTTCCTGTCCACAAATTATCCTCACCCTCATTAATTCACAGGCTGAGGTATTTCAAAACAGAATGAACTATTTTTTCAAAATTAGTATGTCTTACCTGCCTTATGTCTCTCTTATCTGTTTTTTTTTTTCTAAAATGCCGATTAAAATATTCCTCTCCCATTAAGACACCATGAAAAGTCAACTGTTAGAGAAACACACAGATTCTATAGCCTTGAATAAAACCCCACAAGGGCAGGAAAAATCTTCAGAGCAGGTGCCATACTGTTTGTGGGAAAGAAAGTATGGAGTTACACCCTAAAGACCAAGGGAAAACCAGAACACCATAATATATATCATTCTGTATACAGACAGCAATAAAGCATGCAGATCTTACCCATGGAAATATTTAGTAGCAGTAAAGTAGAACAACTCATGTTCTATGTATGCTACTAATCTTAATTATTAAGTAGTGCCTAAAGATCACAAACATTAGCTACCATAAAAGCTGAGTCTTTTTCAGGCCTTGTTCCAGACCTGCTTTTCCTTTGCACTTAGTCTGCCCCTTCCCTCTGCCCTGTTATATCCTAGTCCAATCATCATCCTCTACTCCAGCTTTTATTTTTGGACTGTTCATAGCCAGTTTGAGCATTCCCTCCTCAAGATGCTCAGGTACTGATCACTTGTCCTATAAGAAAAATGATACCTTACATTAACAAAGAGGTTATTTCCTTTAGATCTCATATTTCCAGAAACAGATGATGATAGTGTCAGTTTTGTAACAATGCTTCACATTCACCTATAACGTAGTCCAAGCTGGTGCATGCATCTTGTTTAGACAATTGAGTAATTGCTTACAAATATTTGGCGCATGTTAAACATCAGTGCAATATCCCATCCCAGTATGGTGAGTTAACCTGGGTTGGTCTTCAGGTGCTCCTCCACTCATCTTTTCACCACCCCTTCTCAACTGGACAGGGGAGTAAGAAAGATGAAAAATCTTGTGGATGAAAAAGCTTGTGGTAAGGGCAGGAAGATCGCTCATGAGTTACATCACAGACAAAACATGAATCAAAATGAGGAACTTAATTTATTGCCAATTAAAAAAGCAGTACTTGGGTTAAAAAAATTGTGCCAAGAACTCTTACATACTTATTAATATAAATCATTTTCCAATAAAAGAGAATTTTCTCACTTGCAAGCCAGTCATCCATTATGTTTCTCTGTCTTTTGTTTCCTTAACTGTAAAAATGGACAGAAAAATAAACTAAGTATATTTTTAGTAATAGCTATCAATCAGGTGAGTTTATTAAATCTCTACCTACGTGACCAGGATGTGGTAGTTTTGCAAATTTACAATGCTGGAAGACAAGAAAAAGGGTAACGCTTGGCCATCAGTACTAAGAATACAGGCTGAATGTTACTGCTGGGGAGTAGAGAAAAACTATTGTACAGTTATCTTACCAAAGTTTTAAGGGACCATAAAGTTATTAAGGTAAAGACAACTGCCATTAAAATGAAGACAGTTGAAAAGAAAATAGAAAATCAAATCAAAAGGGAAGTTGATCGCTCTTCCCAGAATCTGGAAATATTTGAAGGACACTGAAGACCCAGCAGACTTTGAGGAGTAGTGAAGAAATCAGTGATTTGCAGGCAAAAATTTACTAGTTTTTCATACTCTAGAGTATTTACTGTATTTCACAAGTATTATACTTTATAAAATGGCATTTCAGAAGACAGCGGTACTCTCCTCAACTGTCATGACACCCCACAAACAAACAATATTGTTTTATTGTATTTAATGGTACTCCAATAACAAAACATAAATACACTGAAAATGCTGTTTGTTATTAGCATTTTTCCTACATACTGTAACTTTCTTTATTTGTAACCTAATCAAAACTTTTTACTAAGGTTGTCTTCTCCTTTACAAATAGCTGAGATTAAGCCGTCAGGGGAAAAAAAGCAAACCACCTCTACATGAAGACCAATTAAACAACTAACAGCAATTTATTCCTTATTACAGGTAGCTTTTTCTCCATGGGGCATGAAATGAAACATGCCATATACTTATAAACACAGTTCTTTGGCAAAATCATCTGCATTCTCATATTAGCACAGCTCAAGCACCCTGGAACATGGTGTGTGGGGACATCACTATTGATTATTACTATCTTGATGCGGTAAAGAATGACGAAATAAGAGACACTCGTGAACCAAAATGTAGAAGTTAGTTTCTAACTATCCTTTTTGATGCATTTCTGATTTCAGAATTGAACCTTAGAACAATGGTCTCTCCTTTAGAAGTCCAAGTCTGCTCACTTGAAATGCAGTCTTAGGTCATTCCCCTAATAGAGGAAAGTTAGATTTGAATCAGACTCCAGATCCAATGGGTGATTTCGACCCTGTAGACGACTTCCCCTTTTTGATCTTCTCCTCCCTGCTGCTCCCTATCCTCTCCAAATATACACAGCTGGCTCTAGCCCAGCAGCTTTTTGAGGTCTGGGTTAAATACTCAGAAATGTAGGAGAACTTCCTGAATCTCAGTAATTAGCGTATTATTTCTTTCCCAGTCATGCAGAATAAATGTCGATTCACTTTATATTTAGGGTTAGTATTTACAGACATCCTTTATGCGTTACAGAGCTGAAGATTAGAAAGAAAATAAGCTCACTAATATGAAGGGGAAAAAGGGGAGGAGAACCTAAGCCAACTTAAACCTGAGCTAGTGCCTCTCTGTGCAGTTAAGACAGAAGCTGTTATGTCCAGCTGAACAAACAACTAACAGACAGAAATTCTGAATAGCAGCAGCAGTTAATAAGCTTATTTTAAAATATAACGCATTCATTTCAATCCCCATGGAAAAGGTAATCACCAATTGACTTGGAACAGCACCAACACTAGTTCGGGACAGTCATTTCCTTTAATAAATACACTGCCTCTCTCAAGCAGAGGAGTGAATAGCACAGTTCAGTCGCTATTGCCCTGCTCACCCCACCTTGAAATATTTGCGTTGGGGTAGTGCTGTTCAATGAGACATACGTTCCTGTGCCTAAGTTCTGTTGAGGTCAAAACTATTTTCTTATCTTGCTCTGCTTCCCTAAGGAGAAGCTAATTACCCGGGTTGAAAGCAGCAATAGCAGTTTTCCACCATGCCTTTCACATCCAATGATCTGAAAACACATACTACCTCCTCTGGCTCTTGGGCTAAACACTGAATTTCACAGAACACCAGTTTACAGTTAAAACACAAAGCAGTCTGGATAGAAAATGAAAAAAAAACAAACAAAACAAAAAACAGCTGTATGTGACAACTTCTCATTTCATCTTGTATTTATGATAAAGCAAGGTTCAGCCTCTGTCTGTTTTTACCCTACATGTCTGCATTGCCTTACAGAGACCACATGAAAATCCAATCTTTAAACTCTGCCAGAATTCATAAACCTCAAGGTTCAAACAATACAAGCTTTGCAGAGGTTTAGAATAATACTAAACAAAGCAGAAATTGATAGAAATAAGAAAAAATTAGAATTAAACAAAGTAAGGGGAGAAAAAGGTTTCAGAACAGTCCTTACTGAATTACTAACATTTGCAAATAAAACATCTACTTGCAAGTACAGCTTTTAAAGCAGGCATGCATGGACATAGGAGATAGACGTACAGAATAGTAACTGAATCCTATGTATAAAATTACTGAGAGCTAAGATCACATGCTGAACTACAAAGGCCTAAAAACTGCACCAAAAGCTGTCATGTATATGCATTCCATGATATAACAACTTGATGGGGGAAAAATTATGATACTGCTATTAAAATTCAGAATTATAACATAATACTCCCACTGGAAGCTTTCTGAAAAAGAATACAAGAAGTCTAGACACAACCAATAGCACGGCAAGTTGTAACTCTGAAAGAAGTTAAAACTCTTGAAAGAAACAAAACAAACCATTCTTGAAGGTTTCTTGACAGATAAAATACTTGTGAATCACTTTCTGAAACACAAGGAGCTGCACTGTTGCAGTGAAACTGTGTAATGTGTTTCAGAAGTAGCAGAACTGTAAATATCGATCTGAACTATGTTTTATTTCACAATGTCTTGCAGAAAAACAAGCTTATGGTTGAAAGTAAATCCCTATCAGAGTGAAATGTACCATATGTGAAGGAGGGGCTAACAACAACTAAGACCAACATCACATTCAATATCAGGATTCTCCAGACATATTTGATGGAGTAGCTCTGCAACATTGAACTTCTGATCAGAAATAACTAAGGTTAACCCTTGTGTAGCTCTTTAGTTTCCCAGTTTCATTCAGCTGTAATGTTGGGAAGGAGCCAGATCGATCCTCACATGTCATGCATTTCAGACATTCATTTTTCAGCTGAGATTTACAAACATTTTCTCAGAAAGAACCTCCCATATGCTGTCAGGTATTCACTTTCTACACATGAAACCATGGAAAGGAAAAGATGCAAGGATTTAGAGACTACACCACATCTAAGTACAAGATTCAGGAACAGTTTCAGATTCAAGTTGAAATAGAACATGACAGGCCTAAAAGCTTTCAGTCTTAAAAGAGCAGTTCCTCTTTTAAGAGGAAAATATCACAGGATCATAAAAATAGACAGTGGAAAGGGTAGAGCCTTGAAAGACATGAGTACTTAATGCAAGAAGGCAGAACCAAGGATAATATCCTAAAGAAAAAGTCAAAAAGAGACTCTTTTAAACACATTGCTCAAAATATAACAATTAATATGTGAAAGTAGAACATTTCTAACAAGTACTAAATAGGGAGGACTGAGGAAAATTCTCAGAAGAGGTCTGCAGCTGCTCTCATGGAGATTATCCACACTGCATATAACAGTAATATCCAACCCAAGTGTCCTGAATATATCAAAGGAAGCGTATTTGTGAGGTAACAAAGTTAAGAGTGCTCAAAATTCCCTAAATGGTTATTTCCTTGTATCACACATTCTAACAAATTCTCTTACCAGCTTAGAAATGATCACTGTGCTTTGCATTGCATTCTTTCCTCCAAGGGAAACAAATTTTGCAAGCTAATCATCACCAGCCAGCTTCCAGAACTGAGCTTTTCAGCATCAGAAAGGACAGCTGGCAAGAAAGACGACTAAAAGGTACTAAGGAGGAAAAGAAGTAATACATTGTTAGTATTGCTGAGCCACTGCTAGGCACACAATGGTGGAAAATTATCTGAATTCTTTAAATGCAATTTTATTTTAATTTTGTGAGCAGAATGTTACAGGAGAAAAAGCTTGCTGCCAAACTATACAGTAACATGTAACCTCATCATTAATTCAAGAAGAGCACCAGACGGAATCAAAGAACGCAAGTGGTGATAAAAAGAAAGTTCACTAGTTGTCAAATCAGTCTGTTGGATGGGATGGAAGATGCTGCGCAAATACTTCAAACAAACACAGAGTTGAACTAGCTGCTCTGTGAAGAGCAGTCAATAACATCACCTGGCACAACAGCTCCGTCCTGTGCAGCAGGCTGAGGTCATCCCAAACTCTTACAAAATCCCATGAAATATTTGGTTTGTACCCAATTTCTCCCCAGGGCAGATCACAGTTCAACTTCAGCTACATAAGCAGTAATCCTCTTCCAGATATCTACAGACAAACAAACTGTGCCTTTTAAATTCTACTAATCCATAAAAATACTGTCTGCAATTAAAAATATAACGTGGCTTTCAATACTCAGAGTACACTCCTTACATAATGAGCTACCCAACAACTCAGAAAAAAAGTCTTCTTTACATTATGGGTGCTGAGAAATGAATGACAGCAGAATTAGTTTTCACTGCACTACTTTACACCCCATTCATAAGACAGAAATAGTACAGGTCAGCGTTAATTTAGGACAAAGACAAATCCCATCTCTTGGAAAAAAAAAACAGTCTGACCTCTGTCAGTGGTCATTATACTTCTACAGTGAATTTAACAGATCAGGTGGTCTAAGAACTCCTTGCCTGCTTCAGTGCCAACTCACATGTGCTAGCTATCTTAAGCCAATCCAGACAACTTTCTGATGAATAGTCCAAAGGGTACTTATTATCATTAACCTGGCAAACAAATTGCATAACAAGCAACACTGGAGGCAACTTCTTGTGCTATTCCACCTAAAAATGCTACAGTGGTCTGCCTCTGTCATCAGGATCTCAAGGAAACAACGAGAAGGGAAGCAATACCTGAGAAAAGCCATGAAACTTTGTAGGATGAGCACAGGGTAATATAGCAGCTTACACCCAAACCTTCAAGATTACGCATTCTAAGAGTATAATATAAGGACTTCAGATCTCCTGTTAAGTCATCTTTTCAGAAAGGCAGACAAGTAAAGAGCTATTCAAGGACTAAACTATTACAAAACTGAATACCAAAAAACATGCCTAGAAGCAGACTAGATTTCTGCAAGGTCCAGGGCAGGGGTCAAGTAACACCTCCTTGAGATGGCCCAGAATTGCAGTGCCTCACTGGCTGCTGTTCCTTCACTATTCAGTGAAGTACAGTGCTCTGAGAATGTTAAAGTTTACCAGAGATTTGTAGAGCAACTACTCCAGTTTTTCTCCTCAGCACTTCTCAGTAAGACAAAAAGTTGAGTTGACATTGTGCAATATTTGCTATGTGAGCAAACCCTATTGCTACGTGATAAAGGCACCTTTCTCCCGACTGGGAGAGGGGACAGAGAGAACCGGGTTCCTCCCACAAGTGCAGAATTATTGCAGACTAAGCAAAACAACACTCACAGAAAGCTCGGCTGCTCTTTCTTAGTTATCCATCCACTGCTGTCATAAACTTTCAAGATGCAATAAAACTTAACAGCAGATTTACAAAAGAAATCATTTTGTCATCTGCCTCACAAAGCACTCACAATTCTAATATCCACCCCTGTGATAATGAAGTCTGTCACTCTTTAAAAAGGATATTTAAGAAAAGAAGTGAAATGGAAAACATATTCACTGAAAACTTTTTCATTCCCCACAACTTATTTCACATACCACATACAGTTTAAAACAGCTTCTTGTTTGTTTGTTTAAAGAAAAAAATCTTCACTTTCAATTTTTGAGATTCTTTCACACAAAGAAAAAAATCACAGCTAGGACACTATGTCATCTAGCCTGATGACACTGGAAGGAAAAATAATTATCCGGTGACTTTTTTGATTTTTTTTTTTGAACAGCAACTGAAGGATAGAATACATGAAATAGACTACAGTAGCTAGAAAAGTATCTGCATCTTTTTCTCTTTTGACCCTTTTTTCTTCCTAGCTCTGCCAAACTGAGCTCCAAAATCCCTTTTCTTGAATATATGCCCTGAAAAAATACCCTAGTGCTGATTTATATACTGGCTCACTTCTTCATATTTCAGCTTCAGATATCTGCCAAGGCCATCTCTGCTTTTAGATCAAGTCACCGCCCACTATTAAGCCTCAAGCTCACATACTTATTTCGTACAGAATAGTGCCTGACACTGGTACTGCACAGAGTCTGAAATATTCCTTGATAGTAGTCTCAGTCCTCATGGAATTGTCTCAAAATCATTCCAGCCCAACAGCAATCTCTTCAAAAAATTTTGGCTTTTAAGCTGCATTGACTTAAAAAATTATCCAATGTTACCAACAACAACAAAAAAATCTGTTAGGTATCAATGCCCAGTCACACGCAAAAGTATCTTTTAAAGTGAATCAGCGCTGAAGCAAGTAATAAGGCTGTGAAAAAAGACAGCTTAGACATCGTTTTAACCCTCCAACAACAGCACCAACATCCACTACATCCAATGTGACAAGGGCTCTTCTGAGTAAAAGCAGCTACCTCAGCTATACAAGACTATTACATGGAGCTTTACTGTTTTTTTCCACCTTGCCTATCTGGACAATTTGAATTATATCTTTTGTGGTACTTGCTCATTCATTTCAAATGCATTCAGTGCAAAATCAGATATTGTCATGTGATAATAAGGAACAATCTTTTAGGAACCTTCCCAAATGTTGATATGATTTTTGCAGGCAGGACCTTACACTCCATCTGCTGTGTGCACTGATATCGAAGAATAGTTTTGTAGGCCTGGATCTGTACTCATACAAAAGGGAAAAACTTCATTGGAGCTTATGTGATTTGAAATGAAGAATGTAATTATCTAGAGGTGAAGGAAAGATCACTTTCTGCTGTTACCTATTTTTAAACACTTCTATCAACAGGGAGCCATTCACAAGCTCCCATTCTAATAAGAAATGAAATGCAAAACATAAGCATAAAGATTACAATGCAGGATGAGAAATTAGGATGAAGTATATGACAAGACTACATGGATTAGATTGTACATCAAAGATTCTAACCACAGTAATTCTGCAGCAGCCAATGAGCAAACAAAAACATAACCAACACCTATATTGACTTCTTGGTCATCACATGCTTTCCCCAAAGCTGCAGTGACTGTGCTGAAATCTCAGCTTTGGAGATAGCATGTCATACACAATTGTGTTTTTTCATACTATACGAGCTGTCCTGTCACAACAGATCTGAACAAATTTAAGGAATTTTCAACCTTCTGATTGCAGATTTGCCATATTGGAGTTGTTTCTATTAACAACAAGCTGTTTAATTATCTACTAGGTTTCACAGCACAGAGTTCAGTGCAGGTTTAGAAAATAACTGCTCTCTTAACAGTTTTTTCCTTTTGTGAGTAGCAGCTGGAAAATGCTCTGCAATGTATTCATTGAAGTCCCCAAACAACAAGATGCGTTCTATCAGGTCAAACAAGCCACTCCTGCTTTTCACCTAACCTGTCATGAAAAAATATATGAGCCTCCAAAAAGGAGAAATCACCACAAATGATGAAAAGCATTGTGTCCAACAAGTATGAACTTCAGACCAGATTTTATGGGCTGTACTATAATTCCAGCATTAGTTTGTCACTAAACACATTTTCTACAACAGACCGCCATGATATTGATAGACTTGGCCTAAATTCCCAGGCTTTTTAGAACAAATTTCTTGAGGTAACACAAACATTGTGCTGCTCAGAAACACAGGTAACTAAAGAATTCAGTTCTTCAAAATTGATCTAAGTATTAATTTGCAACATCCCACTGACTTAAAAAGGTTTGACATTCTTGACCTGAATCACATTTGAAAGAGATATCTAGACTATGCTATCAAAAAACACAGCACCTAATTACTTTAAAGAATCTTCAGCTGTCCCCTTTATCCAGATGAGACCTCATGAGGGCAGAGTAGAGGGAACAATCACCTCTCTTGCTCTGCTCACAACCTCTTTGTTGATGCAGCCCAGGATACTGTTGGCCTGCCAGGCTGCAAGAGCACATTGCTGCTTCACGTGAAGCTTCTCATGCACCAGAACTCCCAAGTGTTCCTCAGCAAGAGGCTGCTCTCAACGAGCTCTTCTCCTAGACTGTACTGTACAATCTGGGATTGCCCCAACCCAAGCACAGTGCCCTGAACTTGCCTAGTTGAATCTCATTAGGTTCAGATGGCCCCACTTTTCAAGCCTCTCCAGGTCCCTCTGGGTGTCATCCTTCCCTTCTATTGTGCCAGCTGCACCATCAGCAAACTTGCTGAGGGTGCACTCAATCCCACTGTCTATGTCACCAACAAAGATACTGAAGAACAGCAGTCCCAAGACAAATCCCTGGTATCCACCATTCATGGCCAGCCTCCACCTGGACACAGACCCATTGACCACAACCCTTTACTGCAACCATCCCCCCAAGTCTATTAACTAAATATTCCAGCCTTCAAACCCATATATCTCAAATTCAGAAATAAGGATGTGATGTGGGACCATGACAAAGGCCTTGCACAAGTTCTGTCAGACAACATCAGTTGCACTTCCTTTGTCCATCATAGAAAACCATGAGGTTGGTCAGGCATGATCTATCACTTGGTGAAGCTGAGCTGGTTGCCTCGATTATTTCCTCATCTCACGCATGCACCAACTTCACTTCCAGATCTGCTCCATGATCTTCCCAGGCACAGAGCCTGTAGTTCTGTGAGTCTGTCTTTCATCCTTTCTTGAAAATGGGAGTGATGTTTCACTATTTCCAGTCACCAGAAGACTGCCTGATAGCCATGACTTTTCAAATATGATGGAGTGGACTGGCCACCACATCAGCCAGTTCCTTCATGACCCTGGGATGCATGCTGTCTGGCTCCATAGACTTGTACACATTCAGCCTCATAAGAGGGTCTCTGACTTCTCCACTCTTACACTGGAAGAGATTTTGCTCCCCAGACCCCTGCCTAAAGGTTCAGGGATGTGGCTGGCACAGGAAGCCTGACAGCCAGTAAAGACCAAGGCTAAGAACTTGCTGAGTACCTCAGCCTTTACACTCTTCTTGTTTATCAGAGGGGTTACAGTCTCCTTGGCCCATCTCTTCTGACCAGTGTACCTGTGAAATCCTCTCTCATAATCCTCATCAAGTTCAGTTCCATCTGCATCTTGGCTTTCCTGACCCTATCTCTGTATTCTTCCCAGGCCACACACCCGCTTCCACTGCCTGTACATTTCCTTTTTATCCCTCACAGTTTAACCAGCATGTCCTTGTTCAGCCACGCCAGTTTCCTGTGCCTCTTTTGCTTGATTTCTTACACTGGAAGATGGAGAGCTCTTATGGTCTCAAAAAGACATCTTTAAAGAGCTGCTACATCTTCTCCACTCCTTTATCCTTAAGAACAGTTTACCAGGAGAGCACATTCAATAATTCCTTAAAGAGATGCAGTTCAGGACTCTGCTCTTTGCTAGGCTCAAATTACTTGAGATCATGAACTCAACCAAGGCGTAGTCACTTGGAAGCCCAGACTACTTCCAATCTTAGCCTCTTTAATGATCTCCTCCACATTGGTGAGTGACAGGTCTAGTAACGCTTCACCCCTGCTTGGTTTGTGTAATACCTGGACCAGGAAGTTCCCTCCCTAACTCTCTTCTCTGGGTAACATTCAAAAGACAGCTTATTGAGGAGAAAAGGCATGGCATCGCTCTCACAGAGAAAGCAATAAAAAAAACCACATTCTGTTCAATTGCAATAAAACAGTTGATAAAGAAAATCCAGGAGAAAAATATTTTTTTAGCAGAGACCTAAATGTCTGTTCTTGTGGAAATAAACTAGAATTCAGCACAATGTATATAATAATTAGGCTTTTAGACAGGAAACAATTAGTATGAGAAAGACAGATAGGTCAATCACAAATTAGCTTCCAATGCTTCCCTTGCTTGACACAAGATATTGCTTGGTGTCATGCTATTCTGTGTTAACAAGCAGGAGAGTTAGGGGCACCTAGCAAAGAAACAAATGGGACAACTTTGGCTGTACCATGTTTTTTTTTTCCACCCATGAGCACCAGAGAAGATGCACCTTGCAACACCCAGCAAAGGAAGGTGCAGAGATGGCCTGTTCAGCTGCCATGAACCTTGTCATGATATTGCACACACTGCTTGTGGATGTTATTCATCAACCTCACTCAAAGTTCAAAGTTGCTCAAGAGTATCAACCAAATACTTCCTTACCAACATAGTTCACTTGTTCTCTAACCTGAAAGCACATGCTCATGCTATTGTGCTTGGATTTCAATGAGTAACATTTCTTTATAGAAGCCCGATGTTCACAGAGCGCAGCAGTAAACCAGTTCTAGTTGGCACTAGAAGATTAGATGACTAGCTATGCCATTCATTGAGTCAAACCTTCGCAGTTTTGATGACAAATTACGAAGTACGAAAAGAAAAATCAGATGCACAATGATTCATATTCCAGAGCTGAACCACAATGTTACTACTTCTTCCAGACAGATCTCTTCTCCTACATGATAGCAGCACAAAGGAATGCCATCTTTATTTTCACTAGAAAACAGATTATTTTCACTGGAGAGAAAATTGAGAAACAGCAGTTCTGTAATATCAACTCACAAGTACTTCAGTTCACAATTCTGAAATCACACATCTGATATTTCTCAAATACTCAAACCACAGACGCTTTATCCAGTTCTCAAAGAAAAAGAGCTTTCAATTACACAGTGTGTCTGGATTCAGGTTTCATTAGTGGACAGAGTACATGACAATTTTTTTTTAATTCAGTTGAAATACAAATATACATTTATAATCTTTAAGTGACCTAAAGAAAAACATAGCAAACCATAATAGAGAGCATAAAAACTTTGCATCAAAGCAACCACAACCTACAAGACATTGCCTTAACATACAATCTCACACAGCAGAGGAATTTTAGCTCCTGTATCAGCAGGTTTTGAAAAGGATTATCCCTATGATGGTCAAATATTTCTAACTTGAAGTCAAATGGCCCAGGTTGTTTGTCAGCATCTCATCTCTGATCTGCAGAACTTGAGTATTCTTCATTTTTACAGAATGATCAGTTACAGTTCCAAATTTCAGCTTTGCTTTTACTTTTAACATGATCTGTTTCTCAGAACTCTGTATTAAGAGTAAATACACATGCATCCAAGGACATCAAACATATCAAGAACTTCATTCTTGACTAAGGAATAGTATATCTGACTTCAGACATTAGCAACCCAACGCTATTCTTTTAGAAAAAGCAGACTAGTAAAAGCTTTAAATCTGTTTTTCTAAACATCTATTATATGACAGCTTTTAATAAGTCATGTAGAGAAAGTCACTGAATGTGTCTTGAACTTGGTTTATTTAAGGGAAGTGACCCCTTGGGTAACCTCTGATTCACCCTACTCAAAAGCCTAGCAGGAACTGATAGCTGATCTCATGCATTCAGCACAGTCAAACGCATGTACGTGCATTTGTGTGCTCTGCCTACATCTTACAGACTTTCCATCTATTTATTGAACTTTCCTTTTTCTGTTTTATTTAAGCTCTGGAGATGCATCACAAATATTTCACAGGGCAACCCGATAAGGCAACTGTACTGAGCTCTGCAATGATGGAAAACATTGCAAAGCTGCCACTGCTGCTTCTCCTGTCTATTTTTTTTTTTTAATGGAGTGCAGCTGAAATGCAGCTGGAACACAGCTGTAGGCTTTTATTTCCCAAGTCTGCACTAAAATAACAACTACAGCTTGATCATATGATAATTACCTCTGAATTAGAGCCCTGGGTTTGAGACATTACACATAATTAGAAATTAGCCAAGAGCCTGAGGATGACAATAAACACAAGGCTGAAAAGCTTGGGTTTTGGACATATTTCTTTTAAGCATTTGTTTGTTCAGTGCATTCTTTCGTGAGTATCTCAGTAACAACACCAATGCGTTGCTCTTCCTGAGTGTTTTCAAACCACGGGGCTGAAAAAACACCCAACAAATGCTTCTACATCTGTACACAAGAATTGATAATCTGAGGCTGAAGGGACCTTGGACTTAATTTTGAGAAGTAATAAAAGTCACCATCTAGCGGCTAGTCATTTTATGTTTAGGAACTGCAGGGTTTCACAGGTAACTAATAAACAGAAAGCAGTTACCCTCCCTCACTTTGCTATGTAATGAAAACTGCCTTAATGAAAAGTATGGAAAATATGTTGAGCTGGACAAACACAAAGGTTAACTGTAAGATAACTTAGTGAAAAAAAGAACAGTTTCATTAATTTCACCTACTCTTTCTACCCAGAGAAATGCATTAATTATTTAACCAACCACACTGAAGAGATCAAATTTAGTTTCATATAACTCTACTTGTTTTAGTGAAATATTTCACAGCAGATTAATTTGGTCAGTACATGCTAACCAACTGTAGCAAAAGTATATCTACACCTACCTCAAAAGGAAGTGAGATTTGTAACTCGTTTTGTGAGGTGAACATTTCTTCATGTTCTTCAGAATTTTTTCCTGTAAGCATATCTTATCCAGCAACTTATAAATATGAATCTAATACCAGAAACTGGACAAGAAAAAACACAACCACTCTTCACTGACCCACTCTGACCATGACATTCATGAAATATCTGTAGCAAGTAATTTTTAAATGCTCTATCACAAGCACAGCAGAAATGAGGTAACAATGACAAATTCCACTTATCTTAACATAAACCACCACTTCATAGAATAAAATCATTTAGAAAAAATATTTCAAGATGAAACATTTTTGGCAGACTTTAGATCCACACAGAATAAACTTCAGACTGATATGCAAAGGAGCAAGAAAAGTTTGATGACCTCATAGCAAATACACTATCACATTACAGAGTACATTCAGCTAACAGCTATTTAATACTTAACTTTTTGGAGGGAGGACAGGGTCCCATTTTACCCAAGACAAAAATGAGCCTCAAAGAAACTATTTTGCTCATGGTCCCTTAACCTTTAAAAATTAACTTTTGATGGAGAGTTTAAGCCCTAGGATCCAAGCTACTATAATTTTCATTTGAAAGTCAGTCATTAATCAAACAAGTATGTTGAGATATCCCTTTAAAACATCAAAATATGTAAGAGGTTACTTCATTAATCCTGAATATTCATCCTTTTACAACAGGTGCAGTTACAAAGCCAGAGGGGGGAAAAAAAAAAAAAAGACGACACTGGAGATGGGGGAGGTGATAATATTAAAAAAAAGGCTTTTTCACATTAAAAAGTACTCAAGTACAGTAGAATTCTGTTAGCTTCAATGACTCTGATGTTATTTTTTTATTTTATTTATTTGAATTTTAAAGAAAGCAGTCCACAATACCTAACTTAATGTTTACACTTTCTCTTTAAAAAATTCTTATCCACCAATGTTATCCTGCAATGTCAAAACAGACTTCTTGATTAAGCACCCCAGTTGCTCCCACCCAGCATAACTTCTGAGTTATTACCACCAACCTCCAGCCAGCCCTTTTCCAGCAGCTGTGCTGCACTTCATTGTTATGTAACTCTCAAAATCATTTCAAGTTCTGCGTGTGAACGACCGAATAAGTAATCCTTGCTGGCTTTAGAGATACAGCCAAGCTTTATTATAAGCATGTTGTGCTTTAGTCTGAAACCTGTCACAGCAGCCTCCCAAGTGATAAATAAAAAGGCAAAATCCTTAAAGAAAGATGAGTACTTTGCAGCACTACTTTGAAATGACAGCAATGAACAGACAATGGTCAAAGAAGAAATGTAACACTGCAAGGCAAAAGGAAGTGCAAACAATATCTAGAAACAATCAGTACAATAAAATCAAGATTATTACCTTAATACCTCTTGTCCATTTTCCAAGAAGTGCAAAAAGCAAGGCACATTCATACACATGCACCTAACTGCAAAGCTTGGATAAAAGAACAACGTGATGTCATGAATAACATGGAGGTTTCTGCATGCAGATATAAAACTCATTTCTTTAGTGGGTTGGTTTATGACTTGGAAATCTTGCAAAGATAATCCTGGAAACCAGTGCAAAAGTAGTGTGAGCAAGAGTAGATTGAAAAACAAATGAGAATGAAAGTACCTGAGTTTGTTTCCTATGCTTAGATATAAAACAAACCTAAGCTGCAAAACCAAAATGTTCCAAGAGGAGCTTGACATAGCATTGCAAGGAAGTTTGACACATGCCTAAGCTGATGAAGAGTCCAACAGTTCAGATGTAAAACTCATAGTACCTGGTAAGTGGATTATAAAAAAACATTTATGTTATTTGTTCATAGTTTAATAGACTGATACAAGTCAGAAATTAAGTTCATCCACTTAAATTTCCCAAGGTACATGCTTCTATGCTCATGGGATAACAGCAGTTCAGATCTCGACTCCATGGCCTGCAGAATAAATCCTCCCTCGCACCTCAATTCCGGACATCCAGCAACAGTGGAGACGAGAAGGATGGTGCAAGACACCACGTCAGCTGCATTCCTTCAGCAGCCCAAGTCCATGACTAAAATTAGCACTTAGGAGATGAAAAAGCAGATTTGGAAGATGAGCATACAGAAAATAAGTGGCCTGTATATATCTGCATTCTCTAGATTCCAATTACAAATACTGTTCCCTGAGGATAATGGGAAAAAGGCAGCAGTCATAACACTGTCTTTTGAGTAAACTCTTAGATTTTAGCAACACATTTTTGTAAAGCTGAGTTGGGTTCTCACTGAGAGTCTTGCAAGCTGAGAGCAGCCTAAATTCCCCAAGAGGGATCTGCGTAAGAGCACTGTGCAGAACGCCTAGATTGCTTGCTTCATGTTGGGCTGGGTATCTTGGAAAAACAGTACGTCAGGATTTGATGCCTGCTACCTGCTCAGGCCCAGCACTGAGACAAATGCGTGCAGACATGGCTCAAAATCAAGTGCAAAGATGAACTACACCTTCTTCCTTCTGCATATGAACCCTAGGTGTTGATCCGAATGTGGTAAATGTTTCTTTCTTGAAGGAGAGCATGACTAAAATATAGTGTTATGCTCTAATAACCTGATACAAAACAAAACAGTTATGAGTACAGCAAAGAAAGGAACTATGAAGTTCCTTTCATATGAGTAATCACAAACTATTCACAAAAGAGATTGGTGAAGTGGGCCTTAAATCATTTATTTGTTTCAATGTTCCATCTCTCTCTTTCAAGTTGTGTATATAAATATAAAAAGGCCCCCATAACTATTTATTAAGCAAGAAGATTAAAAGCAAACAGTTCAACAAACCTTAACGATTACCAAGGACAGCATAACAATGCTGCAGGAACAGCTACAGTTTCCTACTGAACGCACACTTCATTTTTTTTCCTGAGACTTTGGATATATTCTCATGATATAAACATTTCATGTAACAGGAACCCCAAAGACACGGGCTGAGCTGCAACTTCACCTTCTGGAGGGTCTCGATACCCCCCTGGTGGCAGCTCTTCCACCCTGACAGGCGCCAGGGGACTCCAGTTCTTATCATCATTAAAATGGCATTTTCCCACATTTACACAGCTGTCCCATTCAGGAGGCAGATCTTGAAATGTTTTTGAACACTACTCTGAAATTTCCGTGCTTCTCTGTTCTAATAAAATATATTTCTTTTCCGTAGGCATCAAAAGCCATGGCTAAAAGTCACAGCAGTTTTCTTAACAAATATGTTAAAGAGCTATTGCTTCCCACTGCAGAAGGCCAAGGGCCAGACATTCAGTTCCATTACAAGCACCCTACAGAAACATATAAAAACACTCATAAAAATGCATTTGTTTATATGGCAGAGATATGAATGAATTAATACCCTAGACAGAAACTACCACAATATTATTAGAGTTTATTCAACCTGCAAGAATTTTATCGACTCTTAAATCATGTCCCCCTTCCTTCTCTCCTCCCCACATGCATCAATAGACTCTTGTGTTTTGGTCTGCAAATATTTAAAGTGGTGTGTCAAGTCCTGCTGCAGAAGCCTGCTGCTCATGCCATGCTATGAATAACAGACTGAAAGAAGGGAAAACAGTTCCTAAATCAAATTACGACTCTTGGGGATAAACACATTTCCAAATGATGTAATTATAACAATATGTCACACTCTGCTGAAGACCTCATATAACATTAAAATAAAGAATGAGTGGGTAGAAAATATAAGCAAAGGATGACATAATATTGTTCCGTGCCAGTTTCTGCCTGTTTTCAATCAGGCTAAACATCAGAAAGTGACTTGGGGAAAACAAAAAAAAATCTCACTGACAATCAAGGGGATTTCTGTTGAAGTCGAAGGCCTGCACACCAAGGTCACATTTGACCTTGCAATATAAATAAAGAAACCCTAATGAAGTGTGTACAGAGCCTGGGAAAGACAAGCAGGGGCATGTCGAAACCCAAATAAACACACCAATGTGACTTAAGACATGCCTGGAGAAAAGTTTATTATTTTATTTCTACCCCTGTTTACATTTGATGCCAGTAAAAACTGCTGCATCACAAGCTCTTAATTTAGTCCATTTTAGACACAAGGGGACCTTGGATGGTTGATCCTAAACATGCTTGCACTAAATAACTCAAATGAGCTGGCAGAAAACACATTTCAAATTCAGCTAAATGCTTGGTATGCACAAGCAAAACAAGTTGTACCTGGTTCAGACCTGAATCCTTGCTACAGCAGTAAATCGCATTATCAGCATACGAAGTGAAGTCACTTGATCATATCAAAACTGAATAAACCCCATTGTGGCTTTGCTATAATCCCCTTATGAGAACTCCGTGCATCATTATTTACCCAACTGTTATGTGGGTGGAAACAGGAGATGTTCACCTCTGGCAAAAATGTGTGCAACTTTTCCCAAGCCAGTAAGTTGCACCTGCTTATACCCGCGCTGAAGCCTGCTGTGATGTCAACAGTGATATGCCTAGAGATAAAGCAGTTCCTGTTTTGTCAGAAAAATAAGTATTTGAAAATGTGTCAAGTCCTTTGCAAATCCTTCCCATAGAAGGACAGCTTTAGAATAACTTCCATCAGATGAGGGGCTTCTGGGGGTCAGCAACCCTGCAGAGAAACAAGCCCACCCTGCATTCCCCCCTTTCAGGCAACTCCATTGCAGACTGTGGGGGGGGTGGTGAGGGGTGGGGTGAGATTGCTCTCTTGCCACCACAGCCCCTTCCCAGGGCTGAGGGAGGCTCAGATCAGCAGGAAAGGGATAGGAGCTTGTCTGCCTGTTCCCAGGCATCGCTCTAACTGCTGAGCAATCAGTGAGGTGGAAGAGAAATCACTGCTAACTAGGAAAGGGAGAGGAAAAGGGAGGGAAAGAGATCACAAACAAACCAGGCTCATTTCCACTGCCAGCCATTCACGAAGTCTTCTGCCTTCAGACTCCCTTTTTCATCTGTACTACTCCTAGCTCTTCCAAGCTCAGTAAAAAAAAAAAAAAATCTCTTCTTTGCTCAGCATCTGAAGTTTCTCCCCAATCCTGCCTTTCTCATATGCAAGAAAAACCACCCAGAAATTCATATATAAGAATACTATAAAATCCACATCATCACATCCAGTTGCTTTCTTCAGTATTCTGTAACTATCATTATACTCACTGCATCTCCATATTTTCTCTACTACTCAAATATGAGTTTTTTTCATAGTTAGATTTCATTTCAAAACGCTTTTTTTGCATATCACGACTATATAGTCATCTGAATTATGAAGAAACCATAGACTAAACTTCCCTCGAGTGAAGCTCCCACCCTCCAATCAGGTTATCAAAGGACCATAATTTAGCATAAAGCTCACACTAAGTACTCCTAAGTACTGCTGACCCACCAGAACTTCCATTCACACAGAAATTGAGGCTGCCCTTTAAATAGGACTTGGCAAGAAATACTGGAACTTCTGCACTTCATGACCTTAAAAATACCAAATTAAAAAAAATGCATAGACTCATTCATCTGACATCACTGGCTTGTGGTTCTGGGACTCGTCTGTGTTAATGGATCACTTGTCCCTGTTGTAATGAACCAGTTGTCCAGCAAGCTGATGATGGCTAGGCAGCCAGGGAGCCTTGCTCAGCCCATTCTGCTTTGACAGATCAGTGAGGAATCTGGTCTGTAGCGTGGACAACAACAAATAGCACATAGTGCAATTGACATTTCTGGAAATACATGACCATTATTCTCCTCCATGAGCTGCAAGTGGGAGCCACACCCATGTGAGACTATCTGCAGAGAAATGCAGCCATACCACTAAGCACAGCTCATGGCTACAACAGGAGAAAGGGACACACATTTGTTTAACTAGCTGTTCATACTGGAATGCTGACATTCGGAGATTGTCACAGACATTACTGAAATTCTGCCAAGACTGTGTTCATTCTTCTTTCCAGAATACATATTCATAGAATCCCGTGAAACAAGGCGTATGCACTGGATCCAACCCAAAAAAACTGGAAACCAATTCCAGGCTCAGGAAAATAAGATTATAAATCAACTTTGGCAGTTGCAATACAAGCACTCATGTTCTTGCACAGCCCCTGAAGGACTGGGAGGACCCCATTAACTGCACCTCCTTCTTACCCTCAGGTAATCTGCCACACCAAACTGAATGCTGTTACAAAGTTAATAATAATTAAGATTACTAAGTTTGTTTGCTTCCTTGTACTTGCTATACTATGACTAGTTAGCATGCAAGAAAAGCAGTACTGAAACTTTTAGCTGTGCTCAACATTATCTAAGCGTGTTCCCCAACATTCTAAACCAAACAGTAGCTCTACTTGTATGGCACTGCTTGTGACAACACACCCCTAAGCTCTTTGTTTACAAACAGTTCTAGCCTGTACTTTAAGATAAAGGACTTCAAAGAGAAGATATTATGCATATTGAAGCTAAAGAGGGGACTTTTAACACTGCTGACTTGAACATTCATAGACTCTGTTAACACCACGGAAGACTAGACATCTCACACTTGCCACAGAAGTAAACAAAAATGCATCTTAAAAACTGTGCTACTGCAGCCTATAGAAGGAATTGTTCAACTTTACCTAACTGCAGAAAATCTTCAGAACCTGCAGAATGCTACAATTTGTGCGAGCTTTTTTCTCACAAATTTTCATTAACACCACCTTTTTTTTTTTTTTTTGCTTAGATCTTGGCTTAGATATTAAATTCAATTGAAGCAGCTGAATGATGCAAGTAAACAGTTCTAAGAAAATCTGGGGAGCAGTAGTTTACCGCTGACAGAGTTTATCTACTTCTGAAATATATGAAAGTAAAATAAAGAAGCTTTTACTAAAAAGCTAGCAGGCAGTTTCATGACGACTTGGAGAATAAAGATAATATACTCATTGATTCAAAAGCCAAAATTCAAATTTAATGCATGTCTTAAAACAAAAAAAAAAAAGCTGTAGAAGCAGCTGAATCTTCCTTTAAGTACTGCAAATAGGAATGTAAGTAAAATTAATTTGTAGTCTTCTCTATTCTAGATAAATACTTATTGCAGCTTAATACAGTATTCCCTAGGTATCTTCCACCACCAAAAACTATAGACGTGAAACCAGCAGAAGGCACTGGGAACAGACAGTAGACAGGAGCAGTTGAAGCAGAGGAACCTCTTGCTGATTTGGCCACTGGTGCTGCTTCTAACAGCAGAGAACTGGAGGCATTCAAACTTCTGCTCAACACCCTATGTGCATCTTTTAGAAGTTTAAGATAAGTAGATAGTAAACCCAAAAGAAAATAAAGCCCTAGTGTTAGCAGTATTTGCCATAATAGTCCCTGCACAGAAAAGCATCTTGGAAAACTATGGCCTGCCAAGTTTTCTTATAACAATGTTGTTTTGTTTGCAGCTCCAGGAGTCCACACAGCTCTCCTACTACTGCTGGAACCTTCTCCAAAAAACAGGTAGGCCCAAATTAGCAAAATCCAAATTAAAAGAAAAAAAAAGCAATGCAATTTCAGGACAATTAATTTGTCACTCAAGTCAGTTGAAGTTGGGAGTGAATTAAGCCACATACTATCTACTGCAATACCGAGAAATAAGATTTTAGAGTAGAATAAATTTATTTTGAATTCCATGAAATGCAATGGATCCCAACTAACATTTTTTCCTGCTAATACTCTAAATGAAACACTGTGTTGACTCACTTTATGTTAATTTCATCACATCTTAAAAGATAGAGTTTCATTTATGTACATACCAGCTTAAAACCCACTTGTTTCCTGCTTGTGATTTACAGTCCAGAAATCTCTGCAGAGGAGACATGTAACTCCAAGAGATGCGTGTTGAGTAGGCTGTCATACTTGGATTAAATCAGTTGTTCTTATTTGTTTGGCAGCTACTACTATTCCAAGAAACCAAAAACTCTTCCAGTTGATTGAGTTCCCTCAACAGGGGAGCTGGCATTTCCTCACACAACTCCATCTAAGTGGAACAATAACAAGGTCAGGTTCCCTTCTAACAATAGCTCCAGTGTTGTTTGGCATTGCTTTCAAATGTCTCAAGATAAAGGCAAACTTGAGAATTTATGGCAATTTCCCAAGAATGTTTTCTTCAGAAGAAGAGGATCCAAGGATGGTAATAATATAGTGACTTGAAAAAATGATTGGTATTCCTGAGAGATAAAGGATCCTTAGAAGTACTACCTTTACTACTACCACACACTTAGGAATTCAGTGTTATCATTACTATCATTTTATGGTTGAGGATACTGAATCCAAGAGGATAAATAGTTAAGTCAGGTTTGAATAATGATTAAGCTACAAGCTAAGCAGAACCGGAGAATCTCGGTTTCCAGGTCTTTTCTACTTCATTATACTAGAAACTCATCCATTTAATTCAAGAACTTAGTCTAATTTCAGCTACTGGACTGGATACACTACAATATGTAAGCAGTGCTTGAATCTTCAATATTGACCAGAAACATGTTCATATGCACCAGCTATAAGACAAATTCTAAAATGAAGCAAACTCATTGACAATAACAGTGCACTGTTGTACTGGGTTTGGCTGACAGAGTAAATCTCTCCACAGCAACCATGATGGTGCTGTGCATTAGACTGGCAACCAGTGCAGGGCTGTTAACACATCAGTGGTTTAGCTATTGCTGAACAGTGCCTACACAGCATAATTTCCCTCTCTGTTACTTACTAGGGCAGCAGAGTGAAAAAACATAGGCCTCTATGGCCTTTTTCTATGATCATAGGGCATAGGCAAGTGGTTGGAAGACACAGCTGGGACAGCTGACCACAATTGACAGAAAAGATAGTCCATATCATATAATGCCCTGCTCAGCCATAAAATGAAGGGGCAGGAGAGTTTTTCCAAAACAGCTATGTTCAGACACTGGGTGGGAATCTGTCCACCACTCACCTGGTGATGAGTAATGCTTTTATATCACTTGGTATAATGGCTTTGTTTTTTTCCTCCATCCAGTTATTAAACCATCTTTATCTCAACCCACAAGTATTTTTTTTCTTGCTTTCACCCTTGAAATTTTCTCCTTTGTCCTTCTGTGGAGAAAACAATGGAGCTGCCTGCTGTGGTCAACCAACTGCAACAGTGTAGGAAGCACATAATTAGCCTTCAAAGGTAGCCTTTCTCCTGAAAAGAATACCCAAAGGCTACAGCTTATATTAGGGATATCCTTGTGGATAATGAGATTGAACTGTGGTTCTACAAGTCCCTCTTTTAGCCAGGACAGGATCATGCACAAACTTAAAACACACCCGAGTCTATACACACACACTGCAAAAAAGCTTCAACCCCAACTCTTTTCCAACCTCCCACAGGAGGGGCGGGTCTGACCAGAGCCTTTCTCAAAGCTCATCAGCAGTCAGGAACAGTTCTCAAAGATACAAGCAAGTATTTCAAATTTCCTGAGATTCAGGCCAAGTTCCCAATCTTTGGAAATTAGAAAATTCAAACAACAATAAAAGTTCCAAAAATGTGAGCAAGGAATAACTAATATATTTAAATAATAAATGAAAAAGTTTATTTAAAAAGTGGAATGTTCGTAATTAAAAAACCAGGAGGAAGAAAATAGCAAAAAAACCTGCTGGCATATCTCTATAAAAAGGAAATCTGAAGGTACGACTCCTTTCTTTAACATAAAGGAAAAATCTCAGCTTAATAATTACTGAGTGAAAAAGCATGGTGACAAACATTGCCCCCCCCAAAAAAAACCTGTTCTGTTAGCACTTATTTTTGTTGGTGTATATTTTTTATTCCTATTTAAGCTCCAAAGCATTTCATCACTGTACTCCTATTGTGGCTGATCCTGACTTCAGTGGAAAAGTGGGATGGTGCCTTTTGTTTGACTACAGTGAACACTTATGTGTCAGTGGTTCTTCAAAGTTACAGAGAAAAAGCAGCAAATAAAAGAGACCGCATTATTCAATTTTACCCCTCTGATGAACACAAACCTCCTCAGAACCACAAATATTTATATACACCTCTTCCCGATTAAAACTTTATGAACATTTATTGGACAGAGACCTCTTATTCCTTAATAGTCCAGTTAGTCCATTTATATAAACCTGATTCTCCACAGATTACAGCTCACTATTTGCTACACCATCTTAAAAGTTTGTATTTGTTGTTGAAATAGGCCATCACAGTGTTTCTGTGAATTAGGAAAAAAAAGGTTACAAGCCCTAACAGTTGTTAATCATCATTGCTTCATTTCCTTCAAGTAAGTTACAGTAATTTTTATAAATACACCAACAGAAGAGGTAGGGGGGAAAAAGTATAAACAAAGCTGCTAGAAACCAGATTGATGTCACACTGTATTCAACACTTGTATTTAACTCACATTTCTAACGCAGTCATAGCCAAGACTTCAGAGTGTTCAGTGCTGATTGATCTTCACACTGAGATCAATAGCAATAAGCATAGCTCAGAAACAGCTGGGTTAGTATGACATGCTGCTTATACTCCGAGTGAGTTCACAGCTCTTTATACACCTATAAACTGCACAAGTGTTGAATAATAAAATATCTCCTTAAGCCCAATTACATGCTTAGAGGTTGAGGAACATCAGCCAAAAGCTCAGGTTCTAAGGAAAGAATTCCTATATGGCTTGTTGTAAACAAATGAAATTACACTGGCTCAGATACAGTTCTCTAGATACGCTCCTTCCCAATAAAGTACCCACCGCCATGCGCTGCTATGCACTTCTGCATTTGAACCAGAAAAACAACATTGATGGATGTTTGTTATTCTAAACTCCTACCAGGAGTTTACCCGAGCAACAATCCGAATTTCCAAAAAAAGGACCAATGTGGTATTTTTGATATTTATACAACCTGTTAATCTGTCTGTTACTCCAGAAACCGTTATCAAAACAGTTCAAAGAAAGTGGAAAATACTGTGCATTGAAAGCAAACTTTCAGCAATTTACAAACACCATGTAAAGGTGTCTGAACAGATTTGCTCCATCAAGAGGGTATTAAAGCCTTGTTAATTGCTTTCTCTCTCTCTTCCTAAGTATAAGATTAAATTCAAGTTTTCAGTGCAATGAAAGAGGTTTGGTAGCACCCACAGGAAGGCACTAGCCAGAGAATCAGGCCATTCATAAGTACTGAGCACAAAAACTGAACACGTGAGAAGGCTGAAGAGGAACTCACCACCTTCCTCTACCTTTCCCTTGGACTAACAGGAGCATCCTTTTCCAAATTTAAGTACCAGTGAGTCATGAAAGTTTTCGATGCCAACAGCACAGTGCTAAATGTTCCAATATGCATTAAATACATAGGCAATACTTCTATGTTTTAAAAACTATTTTATTCATTTTCTTCACTTTCTTACAAAAAGCAAAGCAAGGAAGCAATAAACACTGGACAAAACAGAAGTTGAGTGGGAAAGTTTGTACAAGCCAAACCAAGGAGCAATTCAACAAAACAAAAAAGCCAAAACTCAGTGGCTTCAAAATCTCCATACCAATACCAAAAACAGTGTAAAATTAAACAAACATTTAGCTCTGCAGTCAAAAGTCCCCATGGGACAGAAACGCAGAGAGAAAAGTATCACTAATACATGCATTCCTCTTATTTCTGTATTTTAATTTGGAATAGCAAAGAGACAGTTGCCATTAATAAAGTGACTCACAGCTTCTGCTGTAGCACATGAAGCAGCGCATTAAGACCAAGCACTGAAAAAAAGTATGGCATGCCTGAAACAGAAAACCATTTTAGTCAAGAGAGTGGCAGCCTACAAACAGTTCATCAGTGTAACTGATAAAGGCAGATGCAGCAACTTGAGAATACTTTCAAAACAAGTGAGGAGGAAGAAAAAAATGGACACTTTAGGTGAGAAGCCTTTTCCCAGTTGCAGTACTTTTGGATCCAAAGGAGTCAGAGGCAATAAAACAGATACTCATTTTCCCTCACCCTGGATATCTGGAGTCCAGATGAAATACAGAGTTGAAATGGCACTTTGCACTTCTTTTACAACATTCCTTCCTTCCTGAGGATAACAAACTTATGGTATAACCCCTAATTCACAGGGGAGACAAGCTGTGGCTTGTCTGAAATAAGAATTAAGTCCAGCAACAAGGCAGAAACAAAGCTTATGATATCTATTCCTAGACTGTCACCACAAGACTACCTCTGCTTACTATAAACACACCTATTGTACGTGGAATCCCCCAGGGGGCTTACTGATCTGTGATGATACCTGAATTTACCTTGAAATTTATAAATGAGTCTCTAACCAAAGATTCAGAAAACCGAGAATAACTTCACAAGGCAGATGCTTAACTGTTTGTGGGACCTGTGTAGGCAGGAGGTATGAGCACTCCCACAGGGAAGCTTTAGCAAGCTACGATTGACAGCTCCTGAAATGAAAAGAAAGAAAGAATAATCCCTAATTCAGTATCAGCAAGATGCCTGCCGCAGGAAGGAGGAATGTTGTACTGAGGTAATGTGCAATTAACACTACATAGCTAATCCCTGGTCCTGTTTCGTGGTACTTCAGCAAACCTGTGATTTGTTTCAGGTTTTATTTGAAAGAAGCTTCTGACAGAAATCATACACAACGGCTAATTTAATATGCTTATGTTTATAATCACATACGTAAGTCTATTAAGTTTAAATACTGGCCCCAAAAGATCATCCATCCTGCCTTCTCACTTTGTAAATGCTCACTGCAAACCATGCAACTGGAGTAGTACTCTACACTTAGACATACAAGGAAATCAGTAACATGGAAGCAAGAAGACAGTGCCACATCCTCAGGGCTTCAACACAGTAGAATGCAGACATGGTCCTGTGACCATAAAGACAGGGGAATGCTGCTATGGCTTCAGTTCATGAAAGAGTTCCGGGCTAAGGAGATGGGCACTGCACACATCGTTGGTACACTTATAGCACACACAGCAGAACTTGGCTATATAACCCAGCCCAGAAAGGGCTGCAGAATGGCTGACTGCAGGACAAATGCCTCAGCATAAACATTGTGATATTACATGATATATGCATATCTGTGCCCAAAACAACCACAATAATTTTAGAGATGGTAGAATACCTGCAAAACAATAAACATGGGCTTTGAGAAGTAGTATGTTGCTCCTGTTCACAAACAAGATTTCTTTCAAAATCCCCATGTAATCCAGTGTACCCGCAGAATGTCTATTATCTCCAGCTGTATGCATAACTCAAGGCTGGTAGGACAGAATTACTGTCTAGGCATTGGTTTCCTTGTGTAGTCCCAGTTTGAAGTCTGAATATAAGAGCAGTGACCTGGCATTCTGAAAACCTTCAGAAAGTCAGTACCTCCATCAGTTGCCCAAAGGCACAGATCGCATCAAAATTAGGGGGAAAGAAAAAGCAGCAGGGCTGCTCTGAGCAGCAACAAAATACTAATTTGACTTGGCTGACTCCTCAGATCTGATCTCTGTTTTCCTCATCTCCCATGAACGTGAGAGGACAGAATGCAGCCTTCATAATGAGTCAATGAGTTACTGGTTATTTTGACACCTAAAAGCGTTCCATCCTAAATCAGAACTGAGCTAGAAATTCTTCAAATGCCTTAAGTTTTCTTGCAACTGTACTAGTTTTGTAAACTTTAAAACATCACAACATATTCAAAGCCAGCAAGCCTTACTCACATTAACCAGTAGCTTTCTTTGTGCAAAGTAGCACCAGTGAAGCTAATGGAATTGTATTTCAGAACATAGTATAATTTTCTGGAAGGACAATGGAAATGTAGACTGCTAGTATAAGAAGTCCCAGATTCAACAATCAGTGCTCTACCACAACTATTTAAACTTCTCTATATAAACATCCCCATACACAGAGAATGCACAGACAGCAGAGCTGCCTGGTAACCAGTAGCTATTTTGAGTGCTCTTTTTCTTACGGTGTCTGTGACTTAATTGCCATGAATTGTCTTTGGGATAAACTAATTTATCACTGCTTCTTACAGTTCACATTGCTTCTTTGCTCAGTCTGTTTATGAACGTTATTTAAATTAATACCCTGATTTGCTGCATACACTCATCAACAACACTTTTCCCATGAGAAGTTTGTTTGCCCTTCTACGGGTGTACTCTAAAAGCTATGTGGTAAGAAGTAATTCTTGCCAAGTAACGCTTATCCCTCTATGCAAAACACAACTCCTACTAATTAAAAACAAAGTTATCAATGCTGAGTTACGATTTGAAAGAGTCTCTCATGTTATTTAATTTCAGGGTATTTGATTTCAGGGAAAGGAAGAAAATATATGCCAAAGAGCTGTATTCTTAGTTGGAGAGAGAACTTGTATGTTTATTTATTGATCAAGAGGATCAGGCTATGCCAAAATACTATCCTCAAAAACATAACCGTTATGAAGTTCTATGTTTACTTATATGGAAAATGCCATCTAAAAATAATTTGTGATCCACATAGTACGAAAACATACAAATTCTGTCCTTCCATAAGAATCTAGACTGATTTCTGATTAAGAAATGTAACCAATTTCCTGTAACCACCCCCACCGACTCCCACCAAAACTTCAAACAAACTGGATACAATTTCACAAGCTAGAAGTCTTTCTGAAGTCCAAACCCTTCCTGTCTTCAAGAGGCTCAACACAGCACATTATCCCTTCTTGTCATATGTGGGTACTCCAGAGGGTGCACATGCACCAAAGCAAGAAACCAGCCAGTTAGGGAAAAAAGACATAGAAACAATCAAGAAAACAAACAACAAAAACAAGCCAAAGCCTAACATTTGTTTTAAGCCTTTATAAAATTTATTTCAAAAAGTAGAAGAGATACCTACAGTGATGTGTTCTGCTTTTGAATGTCATTACATACTACAGTACACCATTGAGTTTTGTACAAGCACTAGCTTGCTTTGCACACTTAGAAGCTCTGAACAAGAGCTCCATGTACAGTAATTTCTTACATGAAGCACTGGAGCTTTAATAAATTCCAAAATACAGGCATGCAGTTGCACAGGGGAAGGTTAATCTTCACTGTCTTCACTACAGACAATATAAGAAGTCTGTCAATACCATCAGTATTCCAGCAATAATAGTTCAGACTCTAGATTCTAAGAGAACGTTCAGAGAAAAAAAAAAGAGGGTAATCTACTGACATACCAGTCCACTATATCAGGAAAAATATAGAAGTTATGCTACAAACCACCAGCAGGAAGAAAAAAAGAAGCCACAACCAAAACAAAGAAAAAACAACACAAAGGAAAACCAAAACTTCAGTGTTATCTTCTGCTTGAAAAAAAATTCAGAATAGGTAGTGCCTCAAGTAAAGCTACTCACTGCGCTAGAGGAACCTCAATACACTGTTTATTTAACCTAGAAATTGTTCCCAAAGCAGGATTCAAAGCAATAACATCAAAGCTTCCACCTTGTTGCAGGAATATAGTGGCATTCTTCACAGTTTTGACAAAGCCTGCCTTTTTAAATAAGCGTGACTTCATTTGACAAAGGAGCTCTGTATTTTTGCACAGCAATCCTGAGATATACTGTGCATTGAAGAACAAGCTGCAGCACAGGTCTGAGAATTCCTGCCCTCAACTTTCACAGTCTCGTGCAAATATGTCTTATTTAGGCGCAACATCAGGAACTGCAGCCTGACTGCATGCTGATGGCAGGAAATTTCAAGCCAGGTCTCCCAGGTTTCATTTTGGACCGTTTTTGATTTGCTATGTGATACTAGACAAGTCACTTCCCATTATTTATTGATAAATTGCATCTGATTATCTATAGGGTCTAATTAGCTCAGCTGGAAAGTGATTTAAAATGCACAGATGAAAGAGTGTATATTTCTCAACTCTGTCCTCTGTGCCAATAAAATACTTATTTCACAACAATTAGATCTAATTGCATTTTTGATAGCTGCAGCCTTATCCCTAGAAATTCCAGCTCTGGAAGTCACAAATAGAAAGACTCATCAGATTGCAATGTTAATGAGGTGGCATGTGAAACATCTATAGATAAGGTTAATTTTCTAAAGCCCTTTTTGCAATCACTCAAACTGCAGTGGAGCCTCTTTCCCAGCTGAGTTTCCACACAAATGGAAATGTAGATATTTATTATAAAAATGTCTTCTGTCTCTATTGCAGTGCATTTCCAGTACAGCTTTGGGTTTGTCAGAAAAGAGAAACTGGCCTCTTATAAAATAAAATAAATAAATCTAATCTTAAGATTGACTAAAACATTCTAGAAAGCTGAAAGCTTCAGCAATTATTTTCTCCCTATGTGTCTATATCTTCCAGGCAAATATTTATATTTTATGTTTGCTTCTGAGGTTACAGTATTTGGCAGAGTTATTTTTTAACACATAACAGGAAAACCAAAACTGCCTGGCCTATATAAAATTTAGCATTAATTTGTAGTCTGCCGAACGCATTCTGAACAGATGAATCTTAAAAAACAAAATTCCTTCTGCCTAGATAAAGTGAAATCAAGCAACAAATAAGATTTGAACTTCTAAAAATGAAGACTGCCCTAAAGTCATTTCAGATTGAATTAGCAGAAATTGGTTATTAGCTAGCTCATTTTTAAAAGATTCCAAGATGTGAAGATAGGAAAACTAGTAATCTTTTTTTTTTTTAATGTGTATTTGTTCCATTAAGAAGGCAGCTTATTACCAACAAGAATTTATAACAAGAATCTGCTTCAAGGACAGAAGTGTACGTGCATATTCCTGACAAGGACAAACTCCGCTTACAGCCTGGTGACAGTAACACCACTCCATCCTGTCCAACTCTTTACTGCAGTACTGTATTATAGGTACATGGTTCAAACATGGTTTTCACCCACAAATGATACACAGATCCTTATTCTTCCACATCTGAGAGGAACAGAAACCATGAGTTACCATTCAGGTTGAGCAATCCATGCATTTTGGTCCTACTGCCTTCCTGTTGCTGTTCCCTATAAGCTAACATTTCCAATACAATGAGAGAAAATGAAAGACAGAAAAGTGACATGAACTCTGGCACAAATTAGAAGCAGAATTTTAATCATAGATTTAAATATGGATTAAGAAAATGCAATAGCATGTATTTTCATCTAAATATATCACAAACCTTGGTAGAATACTTTTTGAGCTATATTTTAAATAAATACCAGCAAAAGTCATATTGGAAATTTTGGCCATGACTCCATTTTTAATTTCTGAAAGCAGAGTTCTGTTAGCAGATTAATCTTTTAATCTCTTTTTGCTTCTCATGAACTATTCTTATGAATTAATGAAAGTTAGAAGATCAGTCTTTTGAGTGCTTCCAGTATCAGAAGCGTGCCTTCAAAAGGGTCTACTACGGAAAAATAAAATAGTTAAGAAGCTGGTTTTCATGACATTCTCCAGTGAATGAATAGGAAAACATCACCACAGAACACAAAGTCTGAATAACTTTAAAAAATATATTTTTAAATCTTCCTTTTTTGTGGCAGAATTTGAGAATGAATGAGAATGAATAGGCAGATTTTTAAGTGTCAACACATACCAAACTGTATTAAATATAACAGTATAGTACTTGGCCAGAACTAACCAGGAACTCAGAAGAAACCTCTCTGAATACACCATTTTGTTTGGTTACCTTTCCCACGCAACAAAGCCAAGGAAGTCTGAACCAACATTCACATCTGATTCATTCCATGTATTTTCAAAAGCCAGTACAACAATCATATTTTGGACATAATTTGTCGATTTTGCCCCCCAAAAAACAAGTATAAGACATCCCTTTCCCCTCTCTTAAACCAAATAGAAAGGTTTTTAGCCAAGGACATCTCAACAGCTGTTGTAATTAATATTATGCCTGCAGCACACAGTAGGCACCAAACAGTTGGTGTGTTCACCACACCAAAATTTTGGAGTGTTCAGAGAAGGGATATGAAAATTACAGTTATTAATGTATGATTGAAAGTGGCTTCTTCTTAAAACAAAAAAGCAATTCACACACAAAGGAAAAACCACCACTGAAAATGGCCTCTGTCTGCTTTAAACTAAGAAAAAAGTTCCAGAATAGTTGAAATGCTGAGAAAGTCAAATCTCAGATATCTAACTTATGTGGAAGTGCTGTATTTTCTTTCTGAATATTTGCAAAACATTAAGGGGAGCCTCAGAACAGTCAGTGAGCTTGATTTTGAATTGGACTGGATGGGCTGAAGTAAAATGAAGAATGAGAAAACAACAGTCAGAAGCTCTGTGGGAATCGCACATCCCACATTGTTATGAATTATCCCAGAGATTGGATTCCAGTCACACATACAATGAAAAAGAGAGACTTCTCAAACTGAACAAAGCTGCTCTCTTCAGTCTTGTCTAGTGTTGTGTGTCTGCAATGATTTGTACAAGACGATTTTGTGAAGAAATTGCTCCATAATTGTTACCTGTGTAATCAGTTCAATGAATTTATCTTTTTTTTGAGAAACTAAAGCCATGAAACATGACACCACCAGGCCATAAGAATTTCTAAATTGCATTTTAACTGAGTATTTTTTTTTCTTTTCATCTGTATGGACTAAGATTTCAAAACTAACCCAAATTGCATTGTTCACTTTGACTGTAAGTGTTTTGTGGTTCAAACCATCTCACCCAGTGCACACACACTGCACATGCCTAATGGGCTCCCAGGCTTAGACACATTATGCCATCCTACCTATTCCTGGAGCAAAAAAAAAATTAAATACTACAAAGCAAAGTACAGCCAGCCTACTTAGCATGACTTTTTTTTTCAAGACAAATAATAGTGTAAATTTTAATACAGCACAAGACAATCATATGTTTTATAATTGCCTGTGAACAAGATCACATCTCAACACTTCCATTCACTCATTCAGACATAAAAAGCTAACTTGCTTCCATTCACTGTTTTCCCTGGTTGCTGCTGGCGAACAGATTTGCTGTCAGCATCCTAGAAGAGGATCTACTACAACTCGGGGCCCTGCAGCTCCTGGCCAGGAGCATGGCTGCTGCTGCAAACCCAGTTCCTGGAGCTGCACAGGAAGCTGACAGAGCTGGGGGTGAGGCATAGAAATGTGTGACTGATTTGACTGCACAGGTGACTACAGACTCAGCCAACCCAGCTAACCACCTTCATGCCTTCTCTATATTTGCCTTTACCTCTGCTGCTTATGTTTCCACTCACGTTACCCTAGGGAAGAAAATGGAAATCAAAGGGCTTTTTGTTGGCTCCAACTCAAGTGGATCATATATATCATTTCTCCCCCTCCTGCTTCTGTCTGTGGATGTTTATTCCCTGATTTCAGCTGGATCCATGCTTTCTCACCAAGCCATGGATAGTGAGAATACAGCTGCTATTCAAATTTTTTGCTTCTACTCTTAGTTTAACACTTGGTTGAGAACAGGTTTGGTGAAATGAGTAATTGTTTTCATTACTGTTCTTTTTTTTTTTAAAAAGAAAAAAAACAAAATATAATCTTCTGTAAAAAACACTGTGTGCATACCTGTGTGCTGCAGCACAACTCCACACTTCTATTTCTTCATCAGTGATAACGTTATTACTTCCAAGTACAGATATTAGTGAGACAGCTTCCTCTTACATCTTATTCTCTGAATTTCTCAGAAGAGGTGGCAGGAACCAGTTATATCCAAAAAGAATGAACATGGGAACAAACGAACATGGGAACCTGCAAAAGAATTTTCTGCACAAAAGGGACAGAGAGCAGGGACAGGGGCACTGAAGTGAAAAGTTAGACTCAGCTCTGTGACCCTACTCTGCCTGCGCCTTACTCGGCCAACTACATTCCCTACTTCTGCTATCATACCATGTGATTCTGTCCCCACCTTACCACAGTCTCCAAGCAGAGACATATCTCCAAGTTTACAGAAGTGGTTGTCCTGGTTTCTGATGGGAGAAGTTAAACCACAGTAGTGGTGCAAGTTCAACAGCCCCACACTTTCAAACTGACAACATAACGAACAAGAAAAAAGAAGGGTTGAAAATACATCTGATGTTGCACAATGCCAACTCCTAGATATTTAAAGCCTTATACATAAATGGTGTGCAAATTATTGGGCACAGGAGACATAAGAAATATGAGCCCTTAGAACACTCAGCATCTCTTAGTTGCAGAACCTATGAACACTTTTCTATCTGAATGCATCCTGACTTCACATGGGGGTACTTAAAATTTCTGCATTTTAATTTGTATTAGATAAGAAGCTGGGTTGTGTTTTTTTTTTTTCCTTTTAACAGAAAATGATCACCTAAGTAGTATAAGTTTTCACTTATTGTTAAATGCAAACTTTTTGAGTATAAAATCCAAGAACAGCTTGAAACATTTGGCATTTTACCCTTCCCAGATTGAAAAAGACAAGAATCCTAATTGCTAGGTCCCCATTCCTTCAAGTACTTGTTCTGGCATTTAACTTCAGCTAGCAGTACAGGAATTAAAACACCTGCAGAAGTGTTTGAGGAATCAAGCCCAAAATAGAAAACAGAGTTAAGATTCCTGGGGTTTCATTCCTAGCTGTTATTAAAAGCTCCCTTTGCAACTTCTTGCATTGGACTTATATTCTTCCTATCTGTAAACAAGGAATAAAAATCAGTCTATAATAGAGAGCTATTTTAAAGCTTGGTTAAATTGTATTGAAGCGCTTTGCAATTGTTTAGATGAAAGGTGCTATGTAACAGTAGAAGTAGTACTGTTTTCATTTCTCTCACAGATTTTAATAGCAAATGTTTACTTCATTCTTGCACCCACTGCGTATCAGAGATCTGTCTCAGCAAAAACCATATATAGCTACAGGCTGCGACCAGAAGATGCTAAAATACTTTTCTTAACCAGTGCAGGCAGACACCGCTGTACATCATCAGTTCCCATTTTAAAAATCAGTACTACCAACACATGTGCTAAGCATGCTACAGATTTGCAGTAGGTTATGTTCCCCTTTCTATACTAACTAGGAAAGCTACATGAGCACCTTATGTGAGCACTTTCTGGACATTTATAAATATAAAATCACTGAATCATCATAGTTGATGATTTTGTTAATAGAGTTATGACCAACATTGGCCACATTTGTTCTCTGTCTAAAATTGCTACAGGAAAACACAAACAAAAGAGAACTTTACCAAGGACTCATCCAAACAGTATTTCCAAACTCACTATTTAAACTCATGCACACTGCTATGCTGCTTTATAAACAATGACTCAACCAAGCTCAAAACATCTCCTTTGCTAGTTACGCTTGCCCCACCTCGCAGAAGCAGGCAGCTGAAAGAGCAATCATAAGTGTGCAGCCAGGAGGGTCACCTCCATCTTCCTCTTACATGTTGATAAGGAGGTGACTTGAGCTACAGCTGTTGTCCACACATAGGCCTCAGAATTGCAAGCATGGGATTAATATAGACTCTCTTTCCCTTCCAGGAAAAGGCAGCAGGATATTAAGTGCATCACAGAACAAGCCCTTGATCTACCAGCTGGAATACACAGTCATAAATACAACAGTTAGAAAAAAAAACACAAACATCCCTCAAACTGCTAAAATAACAAGAAAAGATGAGAAGGAAAAGAAAAAGGCATCGTACCCAATGCAAATGACTGCTGACATTAGGTCTCTAGCAAACCTCTAAATCACACACAAAAAAAGGCAAAAAAACCTCATGATTCCAATTGACACTAATATTTTAACCACAGTGGATGAAACTAATATGCAATAATTTACTCACATCATTAACATAAAAATGACTGTTTTATGGTCTCTTCCGATATTTGATCAACATTCCCACACGAGTTGGATGGGCTCCAGTTATTTCACAGCTTTTTCACAGAACATAACACTTCTTTGAACTGAAGTCATCCTCATCCTTACAAAAGTTTTAAAGCCAAAGCAGGATACACCACACTCATGAGTCTCATTCTCATATTTGAAAAGCAGTATCTAAGCACATCCTTCCCACTTTCCTTGTTTGTTTGTTACAGGCTAAGACCCTTGAGGACTTCTTGACTCTTTTCTCTCAGATATGGGCATTTACAGCTTTCCTTCATCTTCTCAAGTTGGCCATCTACTTTCACAACATTTTAAAGATTTTAAAAATTATTTATTATTTTCACATCTTCTGTCAGACTTGTCTTAAATTGGCCAAAAAAAACCCAACTCTGCAAGCATACTGATGAGCATGTGCACATGGTTGCATGCGATCCTATACCTCTCCTTACAGGAACATCATTCACACTGTAAAGCTCAAGCATGGAGAATATAGCTCTTGGAAAACAAAAGATAAAGCACCACTAAATCTTTCCACATGCTCCAATACCTACCTATATATTTTTCACCTTTAGACAGCTGATATACAATTTTCACTTCATTTACCATCATCCTGTTCAGAATTAATGCAACAAAAGTACATAGCACCAGTGAGACAAGTCAATCTGCTGAATAACCCCTAGAGTTAGAGGTGAGCAAGCTAATCATGGAATCAAACTCATTTTGCAAACATGTGTTCACACACATCTCTCCCATGTGACTGGGCTTCCTCATTTCTTTTTCTTCTTTTCTAGTTAGCCCTCAGCATTGATAGAAAGAGAACCTTTCCATTTTGATATCTGAAATCTTGTGCACACTACTAAACCAAAGTACTCAAAATATCTTGATAACACTTCCAAGCCTGAAGGGATTAAATTCACCGCTTAGATTGATTTCATGTATGCTTTAAAGTACTGTTGATTGGTTGATCTACACTTACAGACGCCACAAAAAAATTTATTCTAGTCTTTTGGTCACAGGAAATGTGCCAAAATACGTCACCTCTCAAAGCACAATTCCCCATCAGCTGCAGGTTGCAATTAGACATTTAGAGTCTGCTGCCTGCCATTCAGAACACGTCTCCAAGATTAGACAATCTTTCATCACATTCATGGATACGAAAGTGCTGCTGAGCATTGAAAACTTGACTTTTGTCACTGTTAAGAACAAAAACATGAAACAAACTACTAGAGCAGAGCAATTTATCCCTAAAAGGCCTCATGACCAGATTCCTTGACAGTTTTGATAAATATGGAAATAGTTAAAATGTCCTGACTTGTTAAACTTGCAGCCTCTTTATTAAATTTCTCGGCCCCAGCATGCATGGACTGCTGACTTGGCACTCCCAGAAGACCTTTGCTCACCTTTCTCAATAGACTCATGCTGATAAGTCTGAGTTCCCCAAGAGTAGTACAAAGTCACACTTATTAAACTGTTTATTCAACTTGAAGTAAAGCAGCTCTCTCATGAAAGCAGACGTCAAAGCAAGAGGAAAATCTATAGGCATACGTATACAAGCATAGAAGATAAAAGAAATTCAACTAAAATCTGAATGACTCATTCTTTAAAAACAAACAAGATTGAGATGTCTTTCAGTTTTATGGAACACTGACCTCTGAAGACTATCACTCACCTATATAAACTGATGAAAAATACTGTGTTAGCTTAAAGAACCAGCATTATCGAACTTAACTACCAGCATTTTTTACTCTGTGTAATTCAGTAACTGTCAGTACATATGACTATTAACAAGACGTGGTCAACAGATAGCTTGTAACATATATTGCATCTTTTACCTTGCCACATCTGATTTTCTTTTTATATCCAGTAAAAGAAAGTAGTTAGCTTCAGTAACAAGAATAAAATGCAGTAATATATAATGCATGGGAGAGATCTCCGGCGCTTAATTACTACTGTTTACTAATTATTTTGGGCAAAAGAAGCAACGCATTAGTGCAAGCTCTGCAAACTACGTGGTGTTTCACAGAATCAAGACTGCTGATTGTATCAGCCAAGCTTTCAGCTGTCCTACTTGAGAGAAAATACATTACTAATGCTTAAAAATTAGAACCTTTTGAAAGGATATGATGCATTCACAATGTTTATAAATGGAAAATGGTTTCAAGGATTATAATCCAGTCACTTCTGCAGTCCACATCTGATAAATATTTTAACTGAGTTTGAACAACGGTGGTTTCTTCTCTCATTTGCAAAAAACTTCCTAATTGACTCTGCATACCACCCCAGCACCTGTATATCTGTCAATCATCTCAACTGTGATTGCAAGTCTTAGCCTTAATATGATATTAGAACTTATAAATATAAAATCTCTAATGCCTTTAGCCAGGTGACAGTGGTAAACTGTCAAACTCTATTTCAGCCATCTCATCAAGATACGCAAAATTTACCTGTATATTCAGCCTTGCTCTGCCACAGTGTTTGTTCAATAGTTAAGATTTTTTAAAAGTAAGTTGTTATATAACTGAATATCACTGCTATTAAGCTGGATAGAACAGATAACAATAGCTTTAAATGAACCATAAATTATTGTTAAATTTGTAGAAGCAGTATATGACAGGTATGACACAAGACTCCAATGAATATGATTACTAACCTAAATACTAACTAAAAGATATATGAACATATATTCAGTAATGCACACACATTTGAAAGGCACTGACATGCCAACCAGCAGGACATAAGGAAATGCAAACACAAGCAAAAGTCCCAGAGAAGAGAACAAACATTGCAAAACAGCATAGTTAAATAAAAATAAACATGCAGGGAATAAAGAGGTAAAGTTTAAAAGCCAGAGGAAAAAAATTACAGGGCAAACCAAGGTGCCATGGTAAGGTCTTTTCCAACCTGAGCTATTCTATGATTCTATATGGCACCTATATAAATATAGAAAATATAGAAAACACAACCAAAGATATAGACACTCTAGAAAACTATTTTACATTTATATTACAGAAAGCCCAGGTTTACATTATGAATGTAAATACGTTCACTTACAAAGCAGAAACCCTTTTCATGAATGCATTGTTTCCCAGAAACCACCAATTTAAGTATTCACGAATGGTCTACATGCAAATACAAAACAAACACATTTCTAGATGAACAAGAGAGGCCAAAAGAAAACTCAGAGGAAAATACAGAGCATGGGAAGACAAAGATGAGACTAAAAATTCCCAGATTAGGAAGGGCTGAGCTATACAGACAGCACAACAGAGCTTCTGCTACAAGAGCAAGAGCCTTAGATTTACACATGCTACAATCCTTGTCACACACAGGGAGACACAACTGAGTACAAAACAGCTCACTGCATTTTTTCAGATACAAGTGACCTCCTGATACATTGAAGCTGAGTAGGAAAAATGAGAAAACAAGAAGTAGCTGACTTGCTGGATACTCTGCAAAACAAGCTGAGTTTGATCCATAGGACTGAGATGAACTTTTCAAGCTAATATTTCAGACTGACAGACAGAAGCAACACATCTCAACAACTGCAATTGCTGGTGGGCTTCTACATGGTTACCATTTCTGCGGCACAAAGATGCACAAATATGTATATTAGGGTAATACTTCCCTACATGCTCAGAAGGAAAGAAGTGGTATAGTTGGTACGCAGTGCCACTTCCCATGAAACTACACTGATTGGATTATTGTGATGTCTGTTTATACAGCTGATGATGAATTCCTAGTGTATGTTGATGACTGCAATTGCAGCTGGATTACTTCCTTTCCCTTAGCACTTAACTGTGCTCTTGGTTATTGAGTGGTATATGAATGCCTATGAAACAAGTACAGGAAGATCAAACAAAAGTGATTCTTTCCTCTTAGACCTCCATCACTACATCACATGTAACCTGCCAGTGCAAGATCAGTTAGTCACTGACCTGCAGCAGCTGAAAGTAGCTGGATTCCAGATGGCTCTAAAAAGCTGCTTTTGTACGGCTCTCATATTATTTGTAACAAACTGACATGAAACATCAGAGCAAGCTCCCATGACAGATGACATCGCCAAACACAGGAAATCTCCACTCATCCAGTATGATGAGATCGCAGCACACAGAGTATGGTCCCATTTGAGTTCTATCCTGTTTATTGCTACTGGAATATCAACACCAAGATCTACTTTCTCTACACCTAAGTTCATTCATACAGCTTTCATGACACTGGCATCTCAAGATAGGGTATAATGTAATGACATTTTATCTCATATCCTGAACCCTTACTTTCCAAAACAACTATTTCAGAAAGAAGAAAGGATTTGAGTCATTGTTCTGAGGTTTACTATGTGTGGACAACATATTATGCTTGATTTACTTGGTTAACCAGCAGAGCAAGCACAGCCAGTGAGGTACATGCCTCCTTCAAAATATTTTTCTTCACAGACTTGGCAGGATGGTGAAGTTCTATATAAGGCTCAGAAGGGGCTGCAAAGTTTCCCGTTATACTGCAAAATAACTCAAAGAACAATTCCAAGCTAAAAACATGAGTTATTCTCCCCAAAAATCTGTCAAATCCTGTCAAATCTAAATTAAGCACAGGCATTTAACTGTCACTGAATTCAGCCTTGGCTAATACAAGCAGCAGTATGTGCAGTGAAAGATACATAAGAACAAACTTAGACAAATTCAGTAGTAAATTTAGGTAAGTAGCAGAGTAATCACAAGGTTTTCATTGAACTATTTCAAAGAACTTTAATGAGAAAAAAGTTTGAAAAGTCTATTCTATTTCAATATCACTGTCATCTGGAGAAAATAGTTTAAAAGCCTTTACAAATTAACTCATGTTACAAAATTATTTTGTTTTAGAAAACACGTGCTCTGTTTCTCATAAATAACAAAACAAAATTGCTTCATATACGCTACAAGCCTCAGCTTTAAGTTATGTGATGTGACTCACGTACCAGTGACATGAGGTGCTCTCAAAAACAGTATTTCTTTTGTATTGTATAACTATTAGCAATGTTAAAAACTTTTGCATTCTTAAGTAGAACATTGTAATAAAAAGTAATGAGCATTTCTGAAGTATTTCAATGATTCCAGGAGGAGAAAAATCACAATGATGTCAACCCCAGGCTTCACAAGCACCACAGCAGGAGAACAACTGAAGAATATAAGACTACTCAGAACAGATTGAAGTAACATATTGGTTTCTCTTTTCAGTCCTAAATAGTTGCCCTGTGTGTTGCAGAAAATAGGGACTTATTTAGTCATTTAAGCTGCATTTCCTGAGCACTGCCTGCAGGAACATCCATCTAAATCAAGTTCCCCTGCCCCCAGTATTACAATGCTACATCCATCACAGATGATTTAACAAAAGTTCAAACTGCATACCAATATAATCCTAACAGTATCAGCTACTACAAAACACCAATAGTTTACACTTAATGCAGAGGGAGGCAGTGAATTAAAGAGAGTTATAACGATCTTCTTTCACAGAAAGTTCATTATGTGAAGAAGAGGACAATTTTTCTTCTTCTTTTGGTACTCAAACAAGAAGATACCAGAATTATAGCACTGTTTACTGCACAAGGCTTCCACTTAAGAAAATGCAGTCTAAATGAAAAAATACATGTATACATTAGGCTCCTATACCTGAGAGTTAGTACAGTTAGTATATGCTAGCTAGAACGTCCCACTGTAAGATTTTAAAGTTCAGTAACATTCTGCAGGACCAAAGTCATCTTGTTTTAATTTTGAAGGATCAAGCTTAAAGCAAGGCTATAAAAAGAGAATTGTGTGTGTGCAGGATAGCTCTCAAGGCGAAATTACTCAATTTTTCCTCTTCGCTCCAAAGCTCATAATCTAAGCTCACTCCAGTTCTGTCATGAACACCAAATCATTCTTTTCTTTCTGAAACCTATATTAAATGCTTCATAGCTGCTTTGCCTTCAGAATACCTCTGTACTGAGAAGGGGATTAACTCAGTTTACAGATAGGGAACGGAGCCACTGACAGTTTGAGTTTTGGGTGCCTGCTTTGAGCCACTCAAGACACAACTGTCCAATTTAATAAGGCATGTTCAAACATTTGATTTGTTAAAAAAAATGGCCTCTACTGAATGTACTTGTAGGTGTGAGCACTTCACTTCTAATCTCACAAATCTAGTATCCAGAAAATGAGATGCTATCAGTGATCAGCTATGAAAAATCTGCTTGGATTATTTAGCAATACCTAAGCATGCTTTTGTACAGTTACACAACCAAAGGCATATCTGATTCGCCAAGGAAAAATTCAGCTGTTTTTATTATGTATTATTCACTTCAGAAAATCAGCTTTTACGAACAGTGAGGTAATTTTGGCATAGGTATGATTTGCTTAGATTTCTGAGTGGACATGATTACTTGAATCAGTACCAAATACTCCATTAGGTTCTTGAGAGTATGGAAGTATGGACTTTTTTTTCCAGCTCTTGTGTGTGTATGTATGTGTGTGTATATAAAAACTTGAGAAATAGAAACTGCAATTCTTAATAATTTGCCTACCTTCCTACCACTGATCTTCAATGCAATTTTTTCCTTCAGGTTGGCATATCAGACCAAAGCAAATGCAGTAATTTAGTCACTTTTGAGTACTGCAAACACGCATCAGACCAATAAAACAGATTAGCAAGCTCATAACAGCAATTCAAAAGTAGTTTCATGTATTTATCTTTAGCCCAAAACTCAAACATGACAGATGAGTATGGTCCTTACATACAAGTAAAAATATTGATCTTATTTTATACGACATATTTGACACTCTCACTTCAAATTGCATTTGGTCTCACTGCTGACTTTATGTTCAAAGCATCTGACATTCCTAACTAATGCTGGGTCTGCCACTGACTCAGTGATCTTTGAAGTAGGCATTTTTTTTTGCTCCATACTTTAGTTATCTATCTGTAGAATAATCTATTTTTTAATCAAACAAGTTTCTAAAGGAATGTTTGCTTACAGTGTGATTTAAGACACTAATATAAAATATCTTAGGTTTTCAGAATGTTTGAAGTCTTGCTTAACAAGGTCAGGACATATGGCATTTCTGTCCAAATTATTTGCATATATTTTTACCCTAGAATTTCCTTAAAGGATAGGAAGTTAGGCCACGGTGTCCTGCAACTTGCATTACCTTGTGGTGTTTCTCAGTAGATGATGCAAAGATAATCTGCTACGGCCACACACGGATCTGAAAGCTCACTCAGAAAGAATGCAATTTTCAAGAGCTAGGAGCATCTCCAGGTGTCTGCATGGATACATGTTTGTTTATCAAGATTCAAGAAAACCCAAATGATTTGTAAAACATTTAGCATTTAGAACCTCCAGTGTCAACACTTTCCTAGAAATCTTATGTTTTTCTTGGCAAAAAAAACCCACCAAAAAACACCACCATGGAAATGGGAAAGAAAAGTCAGGACACCTTTATATGCCAGTACTGGATTTTTTTTTCCATAGAATGGTTTCCCTTGTAAATTTGCCTGCACCTAGTTTAATCAACAGAACTTGCAGCTGTTACCAGGTTGTGCTTCCGTGTTCTACCCCATATAAAGACTGTTTAATCAAGATAGAAGCTGGTTCAGAGTCCTACTGCCTTAATTGGACTTGATAGAAGGAAAAGCATAACTATTCAAGTTAACCACCAAAAAAGGTGCAATCAAGTGGAAGTTACAGAAAAGCTGCTTTCCTCTAAGTTAAGAATGTAAGCACAAGGGCAGAGGTCGCACTGCATTGCTCCCAACCACAGCATAGACAACAGCTGTAGTTCAGGCTTCTTAATTTCAATAGTAATGTACTTCCCCTCACTCAGAGCCAACTAATTGAGCTGGTGCTGGGTGGAGCACACTAAAGATACTTTCAGCACAACTTGAGGTAATTATTGTGACCATACTGGAATACTCTACAAGCTACAAAACATTTTTTAAAAGGATATTATTTCAATAAGCTTGCATTGAATTATTTTGGAAACTTCATTTGCTGTTATTCACATTTGTCATTTCCTGCAACCTCTCCCTTTCTCTCTTTCAGAACAGGGAGAGGAAGAAACTTGCCCGGAAGAATGACCTAACTTTTCAGAAGATACTTTTGTTGGAGGCTTGCTTCATTTGTCCTGTTTCTTTCAGTTGTCTAGGTTAATTAGATGCAGCAAGGGTATTTGGAAGTCTATAGTGAGTTTTTGTTAGTTTTCTACATTGTATTTGTTATTTCACATCAACTAGAACAATGAACAAGCTCTGCAAAAAGACATACTAGGGAGCATTCCCTAATTGGTAAGACCTTTGACTTTTTTAACAGGGAATTTAAAAGGCTTCCAGTTAACAGCGGCATCACTGAGCTCTGCCAGCACTGACAATACTGCTGAAAACTGACCTCATCTGTGACACCATCCGTCTCTGAGGAATACAAAAGATTGTAAACACAGAACATTATTAGCAACAAGAAGTTTTGTCACTATGGAAGAATTTGTATTAAATATTCTGCTTTTTTTAAACTAACAATATGCATTTCAGTAGTATTTAGAAGGAAAAGAAACACTGTACTCTTAATCAGCACCCACCAAAGTAAAAACCACAAAGCTGCCAGCTTCCTTACTGTAATGCTGAAATTCAATAGATAGAAAAGGTGAAAGCTGGGGTTGCAGCAAGACCTGGAATTACACATCTGCATTCTCAGGTCATCTGCTATGACCATTTTGGTGTCAGCAGAGCATGGCAGAGCTCCTTATACCAACTCCCAGCCATTGAATGTGCATTCTCAGCAATCAGTTATTAGCATTCAAGTACTACTGGCTGGCCAACAAAATCAACTTTTAAAGAACCTCTTAAGAAGCTTATTTACAGTCTCCACTTTGAAAGCGGACTAAAGGGATATGAAGTATTGGGAGTCTTGCAGCATATTCTTGTAGTTCATTCTCACTCTCTCTCTTCAGTTCCTTCCCCCAGCTTCTCCTCAGAGTGTATGCACACAGCTCCCCATCACAGACCTCAGACAAAGCTATTGCAATTCCTGGTAAGCATTTATAGCTAGACTTTATGCTTTCTCAATGCAAAGTCATTCCCTGTTTTCCTGAAGTGACTTGTCATAGAATCATATAATCACCAAGGTTGGAAAAGACCCACAGGATCACCCAGTCCAACCATCCACCTATCACCAATAGTTCTCACTAAATCACATCACTCAGCACAACATCCAAATGTTCCTTGAACACCTCCAGGGTTGGTGACTCTACCACCTCCCTGGGCAGCCCATTCCAGTATCAGTTCCTTGAGGAACTCCCATCTAAGAAACATTCCTTTAATAAACTCTAACCAAGACATACATATTTCTTCAGGAACAATTCTTTACGAATCTGGGAAAATGTATAAAATGGTTGAGGCTGTCCGCTCTGCACCTTAACAGGGCACCAGATCATGATGACCTTTAAGAGCTTCACGACCTTCAGGCATTCTCTAAGGATTACAAAGTTTAAAAAGCACACTTTAAAACAATGTTCTCATTCACACCTTCATTCGTGTGAATCCTTAAAAAAATTAAGATTACTTGAAAAGCAGAAGAGCAATTCTATTACTGTCAGCTGCAAGCATATTCTTTCTTTGAAACTATCACACTGTCTTATTGCAAGTCACACAGTATCCCCTTCAGTATCAGGTCAGCTCCTGTTTATGCATATATCACAAGAAAGAGTCCATATTGCAACAGAATTCCTGATGGAGTTTTTCCTGCCTAAGTGACGGGCTGGTTTACAGAGCCATTTAGACTACACTAATCAGAAAGAAGCAACTCTGGCACTGTTTCCTGCTGCAAAATACAAGATCGTGCTAAAAGTTTTTAGAATCTATGCAACCTCCCAAGATATCAGCAGAGAAATCCATTACTGTCAGAGGAACAAAGTAACCATTTCAGCAAAATAACAAACATCTGGTACAATCTAAAAGGGCGATCTGGAACAGCCTTGTAAGGTCCTCTATAGATTAAAATAGTTTTTACATGCCTCCAAACCCTGAATCTAGAATCAGTCTAGCCTAGCTATAATATCACCACTATCAACACCTCATTTACTACACTAGTCTTTGGATTTAACATAACAATAGTAATTTCCCTCTGTACAGATAAACACAGCCAGGCTGAAGGTTGGCTTGCCTACTATCAACTCTAAAACAATTCTTAACTTCAAAAATATTCCTCAAACTCAACCGCTCCGGTTCTTACTTCACATCATTGATTAAGAAGTATAAGGCCTGTTATACATAACCATTAGGTTTCTGCAAGCAGGCACAGAATCTGAATGTTGTGGGTTTTTTTCCTACTTTTTAATCCTTTTTCCAGTAAGGGGAAATAAAACAAAAGAGCACATTAGAAGTAAATCCCTTTGAACTTGATCCCCTTGACCACACTAACTTTTGTTTCTTAACAAGCATAAGGTAGTGGTCAATATAAGAAACAAAAATCCACGCACCAGGAAACACAGATGCAACTACAAAGTCTACTTACAATGCACGAGGTCTTCCCTTAAACATAGCCAATATTTGCAGAGTATCTTCATCATCAGGTAAGTCACTTAATTTTTTTTTAAAAAGGTATTAGCAGAAATCTGAAGAAATCAATCAGACTGGTTTCCAGAGTAAATTCCCTAATGACTGCTCTCTCTCAAGCGTTGCCTTTACAGAAAAGTTTTGCTTTTCATTCCCTCCCTTAACTTTTGGCTTCTTCCCCCCCCCTTTCATCCTTGTCAGAGGACACAAGCCCACTGACCAGTACTTTGCAGTGATTTAATTACAAGGCAATAACAATTTTTAAAAAGCTTGTTGTTGGGGTAGAGTTTTCCTCATTCTTCCTAATGCTTTATTTTGGAACAAGTACAGTGGTTTCAAAGCGCTGAGGAGGAGAAAAGGTCTTTAAATACCAGCATTACGTTTTTCAAGAGCTTTGTATAAGTCATCATCCACCTTGGCCTTGCTGATGATCATTTAACAAGAAACAATTAAAAATATCCATTTAGGTGAAAGACAAACAAGTCTATTAACCTGAACAGAATTAAAAGCAACTCACCACTCTCAGTCACCTTTTGGTGTCAAGGTCAGTTTAAGCTAACTCAGGTGTCTGAAATTACACTAACAGAATGTAATGCAATTGCTTACTGATGCATCTATAAGCTTTCCCAGTACCCCAGTGTTACAGCTTTCCAAACCACTGCTCTACAATAACCTTAAGTGTAGTAACTAAACTTTATTAGTGAAGTAAAGCACTAGGTAGGGATTAACTCATTAGATTATATTCAAGCATCTGTTGCTCTGTAGATTAAGGATGAATCTCCCCAAATGCCTGCATCTCCCATTATTTCTCTAAACTCGAGTCAAGTAGACACTCAGCAGTGTGATCAGTAAAAGACCTTTCCACAAGACACAGTTACTTCAATCCAATGTCTTTTTTTTTTTTTTTAATCTTTCACACATTAAGAACATTCACAGGAACAGATATTTGTCTCTTCCTTAGAAGCTTTAAAGGACAACACAGACAACAAGTTTATTCAAAACCATGTCAGCAATTCTGAAACAACTCTATAGCCATCAGACAACAATGGCTACATCATTAGGCACAGTGACCAAAAGATAGTTTACAAAATCAGAAAGGACAGACCTCCACATCCGTTGTGAGTTCAGCATTTTTTAATAAGAGAAGTACCACAAACTTGTCAATACAAAGATGTTAACAGCTGAGTCGGTGACAGCTTAACACCAAAACCCAGACCTCTCTGACACCATTCACTTAATTATTTTCTTTTTTGTAAGTCTTCAGTCTTTAAAACAGCTTGAACTTGGGGGAGCTCCTGTTTTCTGTCATTTGGCAACTCGTAATGTACAGGGCTGTTTCATTTAGAATAAAATGTTAGAAAAATAATCAACAGTAAATCACTGTTCTGTGCACTTAAAAATCTCATAAAGTGAAGAGTTGGAAAGCAGAGACGATTTGTGTAAAAAATAGAGGGGAGGAGATGATTTGCTGCTTGTGGCACAGGATTGTAATTTAATACATCTGGGTTCCATTCCATACATTAAATGCGAATACCATCATCTGCTTCACAGAAATGAAAGGAGATTTTATTAATCAGCATTTGCAAAACATTTTGAGATCCCAAGATAAAATATTTTAGCAAAACAATTATTAGAGCATTACTTTATCTTGTAAAATATCTGACAAAGCAAATGGACAGTTTAACAAAAAAAAGGAGCTGTTCTGTTTAGAAGTAATGTTACAAAAAAAGAAAAGCAGAAGATACATAAATATCAGCGCCTCGACTTTCTGAGCAGAGAACATACAAACTTCAAGTGGAGCACAAACTCAGTCTCCTAATTCAACAACTGACCTTAAATATTTAAGCTTAAAAGCACCAGCCTTACTGAAGTGTATATAAATTCAAGACTGACACTCCTAAAGCAATGAACAGCAGGCAAAAGCAGAACAGATAATGCAGACAGGTGTCCCACTGACGTACCTCAGTAAAAATGTAAAAATGCCCCAAAGAAGTCAGTTTTGCTTCATCCTAGCAACAAGTGCTGCTCTAAGTGGCAGATGAGAAATCCCCCTGTAATGTGCACGCTAACCTAAAACAAACCGGTCTGAAAATTACCCAAAATACTGAAATGACTCAACACTCAAATGGCAAATTACATTGGTCTTTTTACCTGTTTTTAAACAGAACTGCTAGTCAGTCCCTCTCCATTGCACCCTATATAGTGGCAGTAGAGTCCTGTCCTGATGTTCTTTCTCCAAAATCCCACACAGATAAAATTAAAAGCTAGACAGTACAACAGTACTACTAAAACATAAAATTGCTCCACAGCACTACATCTTAGCCCTGCTGACGCTAGCTTTCATTATTTGCATATCCTATGACCAGAGAAGGAAGATAACTTTCCTAATATCCTATTAAGATGATTCTGAGCTTCATAAGCACACGTACTATCTCTGGCTGGGCCAGAGCAAACTTCACAAACATAACACCATCCGAGCTGCTTAGACTTGTGACCAGAACAGTTTTTTTTTTTTTTTAATAACACACTGGTGTTTTTGCTATTTGCTGAGCAGTACTCAGCCTTCTCTGCTTGACAGTCTACCCTCACAGTCAGAAGGCCAGGAGGGGGCACAGCTGAGACAACTGTTTTGAATTGACCAAAGATGTATTCAACAATAGATATCAGACAAGCTTAGCAATAATGCTTGGATGGCAGTGAAGTTAGTTATTGCTGGGCTTTTTAGCCTGCTGATGAGATGCAGTGAGCAACTGCTTCTGCATTACTTATGTTTTCTTGCTCCCGCACTCATTAAACTGCCTTTGTCTGGACCACTGAGGACTTCTGTTTTAGTCTTCCAGTTCTCTGCCCTATCCTACTGAAGGGGAAAGAGCAGCAAGGGAGTAGCTATTATGTGCTTAGCTGCCGGCCAGGGCCAACCCACCAGGAGAGGACAAAGAATAAGTACATTTTATTTGTTCAGTGTTACAGAAAATAAAAGACCCTTAGTCTTTTGAGGTCAACTGAATACAAAGAAAAAAGTTATTTCTCAGCTCAAAGACACTATATTTACTCACATGCCAGCCTGAACATAGAGTTGAAACTGGATGATTTTTAGAGATCCCTTCCAACCCAAATCATTCCATGATACCACCCTTACTACGCTCTTCCAAGCTTGACCCAAAGTTGCCTCAAATGGAAATACCAGATTTTGAACCAGGTGCTCTGGAATCTGAAGTTCATAGTGAAGTCCACACACAAAGACACAAAGTTTTGGTTTGCACTGCAAAGAGAAGTAGTTCTACACAAAGCTTGACTTTTTACACTCTTCCTGCTTTGCTACAGAACTACCAAAACAGAAAGTAAATTGTGAACAATCCAGATATCAAAAGGAACTTTAAGAGGGTTATTTCAACTGTAATCTCCTCCTGTTGGAGAAATCTGAAATCTATTCTCGTAACAGTTCAAGAAAAATGCTGTTTCACACCTGATGTTTTTAGTAAGACAATGAAGATCCATTATTTCTTCCTGCAAGTCACCTTGTTACAAAACTATTCTTTTCAGCACAATTGTAGACAGCTGGTTCTTGGGAAAGTGGCACGGTTACTATTCCAGTTTGCATATAATGGAAGAATCCCTTGCTCTGCTTTCTGAAGACAGACTGTTACCAAAAAGGTAAAGTGTAATTAAATCTTGTCTATCCAGACTCTACAGCACTACTTTAAGATGAAAGATTTTTTTTTCCCCCTGAAGTGGACACATCTGCCCTCACAATATAAAAAAAAATGCAAAATAGTAGTTTAATTGCAATCAACCGTTATTCAAGTTTGAGATTATATTCTATACTTAAGCTACTGTAGTGACAAAAGTTTATGCAAAGGAAGTCTAAAATGACTTAAAAACATTGCTGAAAACTAAAGATTTGGGAGAATCCAGATGCTCCAGTGTTCTCCCCAGTGGAAAATAAACAAATAAATCAGCAGATGGAAATAAATGGAAAAGGAAGTTGCAGAGAGTTTAAAAGTGCTACAGAGAATTTTTGGATAAGTACTGACTGAAAGCAGCCGTGGAATACTGGAAAAGAAACTGTCTGTTATTCTGCTGGCACTTGGACAAGGAAAACTTGATACACCATTCAGAACTAAGAAGGAAACCATCAGAAGACACGTCTCCATCACCTTTGTCCTCATGTATCCATCTGCGAGAATGCATATTTTTGGCTCTTTAAGTTCCTTTTTCGTTCATAAATTTCAATTCAAACTAAAGTCTGCTCCCTTTTAAAAAAAACTTAATCTACTTCCAGACAAGGTCAAGCAGTGCTACCTATCTGAAACCTAAAAATTGCGCTCCAATTTAATGGAAAAATGAGCTTAGTATTTCATTACATTAGCAAGTACACCAATACTTTGATAAACACAGCTCTTGAAAAGGACATTGACAACTTGCCAACACACAAAGCAGCAAGACTTAACAGAGCAGAGTAAAAAATAATTCCTCCACAAAAATGTGATTGCCAGCTTAAAGAAGCCAGATAAGAGATATGGAGATACAATCTTTTGTTTAAAAATATAATCCTTGAACACCTGCAGAGATTTCAATGGAATTATGAACAGCTGCAAAAAAATCAGTTTTCATTTCCTACATGTATATTTTTTATTTTACAGTTTTTTCAGGCTAAATACTTAGTTATTTGGAATACAGTTACAAACCACCACATTTTGCAAGTGTTATTAACTAAGCAGATAGCTTTAAAATAAATAAAGCCTAGTGCACCACCTTACTTTTTGTCTATCAGAATTACATTTACATCGTGATTCTTACAGAGTTCACGAAGCCTAATAACAGATGAATTCAAGAGACCGCTTCTGTCTAGACTGAAGTACTTAAACTCAGTAAATGAACTCAAATCTTCACTTCTGTCCTAACAGGTACACCAAGACCACCATCACTCCTTTTCCACCCATTTAAAGACTAATAACACATTCTTCTTTTTCTAGTACATATTAAGAGTAGAGTTCTGCACTAGCAGCTGACATTCCAACATTTCCAGGTCACCACTTGTATTCTGCTGCTAGTCTCCTTTAGTTCTATCACCAAGAGTCACTGTAGATTTCTTTGGTTTTAGAAACTACCGATCCAAGTCATCCTCCCTTCCCCATCACCTGTGACTTTGTTATGGAACATGAGGATACAGATTCCAGGTAGGATCTCACAAGTTTCCAGAAAGAAAAGCACAATACAATACAGCCCTCTGAGACAGCCCCCTAACTGCCATTCAAATCCTTTACAATGGGCCATCAAAGTGTATACGAATAGATTAACCAGTTTCCTAGAGACTGAGTAGTTTCCTTCTAAGTCCCTCCTGAACATCCAGCAAGTAAGAGCCACTATTTTTGTTACATATGTGGCCAAATATCACATTTAAGAAGCTAAAGCATTCCCTGAGCACACAGCAGTATTCAAAGATTTGTCAAACCTCCTTCCTCCTATTCATTAAAGACAACTTACGTATCAAACAAATTACATTTAATTTATGTTAAGGCTGTGTAACCAACTAACAATTGCCCAGGAAATTCAGAGTTTGAAAACTTCATCCTCAATAGTTTTATGAGGGCTTTATTTTTTCTTTCTGTCACGGCAACAATTCATAGCAAGAATTAGAAAGTGTCAGTGATTGCTCTTCCAAAATTGACCTACACCTGTTAAAAAACACCCACACAAAAAGCCTACATAGGAGCATATAAGCAGGTAACTGTGAACAGCAGACAAAATAAGTACACAAAAAGGAATACTGCACAGCAATTTGTACTGTATCATTTGAAAGAGCAAGATCAGAGCTCAGCTCTCAGGTGGTTCTGAGTCAATTACAGACATTTCAATGCATACTGAATGCTGACTCTGCCCACACAATGACATTTATCACATTAGATACTCTCAGTAAAATTCACTGCTAATTTAAAAGGGCTTCTGGGAACCATTTTGAACAATAAGAAATTCACAGCAAATCCATTTGCAAAAGGGTAGAGATACCTAGACTTGATATGGGACCTCAGTATCTGAATGACATGCATATGATTTGTCTATCTTCATGACAGAAGCAGAGAGGTTTTTGCTCAGCTACCACTCTGCATGCACTGCAAAGTAGTAAAGAAAAATTGCATTTAAGACTGGATACATGAACCACAACTCAAAGAATTCCAGTAATTGAGAAGTGTGCCATTTCCTTCTCCAAGTTACTGTCTGTATCACATGCTCCCCTCCGACAAACACTAAGATAGCTGCCACTTCATATGGAATTAGACTTAAGAGATCTCAAAAAAATAAAGTGAAAACACTCTCTGGCTGCCCCAGAAATTGCATAATGTCACCTTGGGAGGATGCAAGGAGTTCCAGCCAGCCGTGTTACAGATGTTCAGGATATTGCCAGTGTTTGAACTGTGTGTGCGGGCCGGGAAGGAGGGGAGAGCAAAAATCACCTTAAAAGGAACAGATAAATGCAACACAGCAGTAAAACACAGCTATACTACCTTAGTTCACTCTCATGTCATTAGAACATTCAGGATGCTGCAGACCTTTAAGAAAGATTGCCAGAGCTTTCTCTTTATCTGTTGTATCTACAGTAAGATAATGATGTGAATTGTTCTGCTATTTAAAATAGAAGGATACATGAGAATCCGGGTGAATGAAGTTTTGGTTAAGGCAAGATGTTCAGAAATACCTTTCCATATTCAAAACATCTAGATCTTACCATCTACTCGTACCCTCAACTAGAAAATGTGTAAGGGAGAGCAGGTATCTGAAAGCTTGCATTATCTTACTTCTCTACGTAAGGTCACAGCAGCCAGGCATACTTGCTGGGGACTGCAGATGGTAGCATGGTAGGGACACTGGTTCAAGAAGCTGACCCATTAAGACCCAGACAGACAGATATTTCATTTTATAGTACTATAAATATATTTTAATTAGATTAAATCCTTAATGCTATAAAGAACATAGGGGTGCCACAAAGTCATACAGACCTCCTCAAAGAGAGGCAATTCCCTGAGCCATTTCCCGCTTTTATGTGAACACCATTTTATTCCATGATTTTGTTGGCACTGAACATTTGAGAGAATGAGCTCACCTTCTCACTTTTGGGAAATTGGGAGGTGCATTAAACATGATTCTTTACACATTTCATGGATTAAGGACTTGCAGACATCTTCCTTGGATGTTAAGTTACCCAACTCTGTAGGGGATCCAAGAGACTCATCATTTCCTGAAACAGCTTCACACTCGTGAGGTAATACTTGAATGCCAATGAACTTGAAACACCATTTTAGGACAAAGAATATCTTTCAGGCAGGCTGCTAACATGAAGCAGAAGCAGCAAGCTATTCTGGACTGAAATAACATACCCCTATATAAATTTTCACAGGCATATGACAGAACTGTGCCCTTAACAGAGATGAGGATTGTTCTGTCTGCAGCCCAAGCTCAGAGTGCAGCACCAACTCTCACTCAGTTAATGAATGCTTCTCACTAAATTCTGAGAGATAAGTGCATCAAAAACACTTCCTAGATACCAGAAAAAAAAAAACAACAAAACACTGGAAACAAAACAAAAACACTGGAAATAGTAAATTTTACTTTAAGCACTGTGTTTTTGCAAAGAAAATGAAGCCATTTGCACCAAGAAACACCAATAAATGTATTTACAGTACTTAAATGTTGATTTTGATTTAAATGAAGAAAGCTGGTAATGCATTCAACTTTGGACTCACATCAAAATAACCACATCTTGCTCCAAACAATATTCAGGTAAGGGAAAGCCTACAAAAAAATTATTTCATTAACCAGATAGAGTCACTTATTTTTCCCTCATTAAATGTTAATGATCATTATGAAGAGAAGTTCTTTCAGAACTGCTTCAGTATCTTCCAAAGTATCAGTATCTGTAAGAAATCTAAAACAAAAACCTATAAATTCCAAATTCTAACATGCTTTTAGACAAAGTAAACCATCAAATAACATATTATACTGGCATCTAGATACATTTGAACAAATAGGAAGGCAAGCATTATTTCTGAACACTGAAAACAGGTTAACATTGTTAAAAAAAAAAAAAGTACCATACTCCAAAAGTAATTTCTACATCCAAAGGCTTTCCATGCTCTTTTTCTAAGAGTACAAGATCGGTTATTAGTGGAGGGGTTTTGTTAGGATCAGTAGAAACATCATACAATCATTTTACTTCCCATTTCCTGTGCCTGCCTATGCCGTTCCATGTCTCAGACTAGATATCTACAATCATGATCTTTATCTTGACTGTATTGCCCAACAAGGGCTGAGCAAAGCACACGTAACTCATAAATACTGTCCATTGGAAAAAGCAACAGAATATATTTTGATTTCATGTTTAATATGTGAAAGTGCAGTTTTTGCAAAACCTTAGATACGTATGGTCAACAAAAACTACACACATTACCCCCATCCCCTTCAAAAGATTCATGCCAGTCACAAAAGATAATTGTACAGAAAGATTGCTTGTGTCGTTTAATTGAAATTGTTTGCTCAACATTCATGCCATGACATAGACTTTACAATAAAAAAAATGGAAACAAAAGCAAGCATCACTATCACATTCCATAGCACACAACAACACTTTCATGAGCATCATCAGTAGAAATCTAACATGCTTATATTTAGACATATTTTGAAATACAGAACATTAAGCTGGTTGCTGTTAATGTCTTAAAAAAAAAGTGCAAGCCCTGCCTTAATTATGCTTACCAAAATCATACTTTCATTTGTAGACCTTGTATTTAGCATACCAGTACCAGAACAGTAACTCAACTTACATCTAACAAATGCCCGTTTCTATGCTACTGTATTAATCTGCTTTATTTATTCTGAACCAGATAAAACAACTTGCTGGTCTGAGTGGGCCACAAAAATCGGAAAACTAGGTTTTCTTATGTCCTTTTCCATATATTAACACACCCTTGTTGAAGAAATAGTTGCTTTTTTGGAGGAAACAGTAAAGATTGCAAAAGAACTGAAAATATGATTCATATTTCTGCCAGTGCAAACTGAAATAACATCTGCCTCTCAGGTCCCTCCCAGCACCATCTAAATATTTGTTACCTGATTATAGATTTCTTTTTATGAAAACAAAACCAAGAAAAGCAAAGCCAGATGCAAACGCGATACCAAAAGCCTTGAGACAAAAGGAAAAAGATTTTAAATAAGTATAAAACTTGAAAAACAAGATTTAACAATGATGAGTGAAAACAAACCAGTCAGGGTGACCTCGTACTTCATTACTGCAGCAAACAATTATAAATCTTGAAGTAGCTTATGACTGTAGCTCCTAACTTCATAGTGCTGAATAACAGAAGACAGAGTCACAATATTTAAATCAAACTGAAAGAAGAACATGCAACAACCACCTCAGACATCTGTTCAGAAGTAGTTATCCTTTGGAATTTCCATTAGAAGGTACAGAATCAGTGTAAGATACTGAGAAGCCTCTTTACCACTGCTAAATTCAGGCAGCTGGATTCTTTTCTCTATTCCTTTTAGCAGGTATGTATTTCGCTCTTTTATCATAATCTTTACACAAAAAGATCTTGTAGAAATGTACTGTGAAGCTGTTGAGATGCTAGTAACATTTGAAAATTAAGTACTTTCTCAAATTACATTAGTTTCCAATAACGTTATTTTGAGAATTGATACTACTGGTATCTTGAGTACAATTCCAGACACTGAAATGAATACATATGTTCAGCATAACAGGAAGTAGTCCAGTAATATATAGTTATACACACATGTAAAAGAATACACATTTACTACATATCATTTATTTTTATTCCACTAATTTAATCCAAGAGATTTGACAATTTACAGCCCATAGGTGTCAAGTACAGATGCATTAAAACATTTACCTTCAGCTAAAGGAAACTAAGACATGTCCCTACAAACTTGTACCTGTGTCACTAACACACAACATATCAAGTCAGTGGTGTTTCCCATTAAAATCAGATCTGGAAAGCAAAGTAATGCCATCAATACAGGTACAGTTGGTAAAGAGAACATGGGCACCATGTACCTTCAGAAAGTGTCTAACTGTGCTGTATAAGTGCCATAATCATTTTTTTGCTTCAAGTTCCAAACAAGTCTAGCAAGTTCTGCAAGGCTAGTAAATTCTGCACCGTAGCAGTTGTATGTGCATAAGGGAATGCAAAGGTAGCTTTAAGAGCTGTGTACTGAGAGCAAGTCCATGTAAACTAAACATGCTGTAAACTGCTCACACCATCCTTCCAGCCCTGTGATCTTACTCCTTTGGTTTAAAGTTTCCTCAGAAGGATCTAAAACAAATTCATGCCAGATTTCCACCAGCCAACTTTCTCTTAGCTGAGATTTCAGTACTGAGGTCCACTGAGTTCCTGATATGAAAGTGATATGAAAGAACCATCCCTATCTCTTTAAAAAATTATATTATTAGGATGAGAAGTAACAGGCAGCCATCACAACCGTGTTTCAATGGAGATTAAGAGCAGGAATAGTATCCAAACTGGCAAAAATCAGCACAAACTGGGCCAACTAAACTCTATCATAGCTGAGGGGTTCTCTATGATACTGCTATTGTAGCTGATAAGTTGACTTTTTCAATATCTTTGTCTAACTCTTTAAAAAACAATTCACAGGCATAACTGCAAGACTTCCCTTGCATGGATCAGAAATCAGTAACATTTGGAGCTTATTTGCAATATCATTGAGTCCTGAATCTCAAGCACTGAGGGGTCAACAAGACCTTTGTTATCTTTATAATCTCACAGCTGATGTGTATCTTATAACCAGATTATCCACGTTAAATGGATGGGTTTAAAAGTAGTTTTCCTAAAATAGTCGTCATAAAATATATCACTGTCAGTTGAATGTAAGCCTTTTGCAATAAATAAGCTTTTCTAACAAAATAATGAAATGAAGGATCAGGTATGATCTACAGCAAAGCCTCAATATTCTTGCTCTTTTGCTTTGCTGCTGAACTGTGCAAATTGTACTCAGCTGAAGAAAAGGTGTACTGCCTTGTAACGTCAGAGCACGTCATGATACTTAAGCCTGCTCCCCATTTAAAACTCCGTGCAATGGTCCCATTTTTCTTCTAGCCTACCTTTATATAGACTCAAGGCCACACGTTTGTATTGGACATGCATTTTTCCGTTCCTACAAACTTCAAAGTATTTCATAATAAAATAAGTATGTGGGCTATCACCAAGTTCTCTCTCAAATAGAACAGTATTTTTAAGAGATTAAATACTTACGTTAAGCATCCAAACACGTACTTTAAAGTTCAAAGATTTTCTTACACAATAATCACTTACAATCTTCTTGTAATTCACCAATAGGACAAGAAAGGTATACTAAAGAGATCTCACTGGACTGTTCCACTTGCTGTTATTCTTTATGAATTCCATTCTGCTACGTGAGATTCTCAGCCTTGCAACACCCAATAGTCAAACATAGCAGAGTACCACTTAAACATTCAGGAAGCCAGTGATGTTTACTTTGAGGTTCACCTTCAAATGAATTTGGAATCCATACACCATATATTCTGGTTATCTTTGTTATGAAACATTTCCAGGGTTTAGCCCACTGGGCATGTTGAAATCATAAATCTTCAGCTACACAAAAACAAGCCTCACTCAGATTCAAATGCCTACAGGAAAAACAGCATCTACCCAAAGCAGCACAACTTATGTACATTCCTTGAATTTTTAGTTCTTAGCCAGTTCTGCATTAGTACCTATAATTTCATCTCTGACAAGTAAAGTTGTACCACACTCACTTTACTTTCCCTCTTTTAATGTCCCCCTTCCCAAACCTTCCCAACAATCAGCCAGTCTTTGTGGGCTGTGTATTAAAGGATCAGAGCACTTGACAACTAGTTAAAAATATCTGCTCTGTAGTGAAAATGGGGAAGAGGGTCATTTTATTCTTGTTCTTAAATCTCCCTTCAGCATTTGCATTTGAAAACAAAAGCATAAATATTTTAAAATGAAACAGCATTTTCATTTTCTTCCATTGCCTCTCTTCATTTACTAGCTGATGCCTAACTAGATTTTCAGCAAAGCACTGTCATTCCATTAAATGCTACAGCAACTCACAAACTCTCTGCCTTAGGTTTCAAATACTTAAACTCTCTGGGACCACTGCTTCAATCTGTGCAGGATGTAAATGAAAGTAAGCGGAGTTTAATTCAATTTGCCATCTTCCACATGAGACTTGAAAAACCTCATGGCACTTCTAATGAAACCAACAGACATGACCAAAATCAGTCATATTTTTGCCCACATTGTTTGACTGCTGTCTCAACTCAGATGACTGCACTACTGCAACAGCATAGCAGATCCATATATATCCACACATAAGATCAAACTGGTAGAGAAAGTCTGCTTATTCTTGCCAGTTGTTTTCAACAAATTAATAATATTTGTCACTAGTGAAGACAAGCATCTTTCATTAGTAGAAAAGTTACTCCTTAAATGAGACTTACTGAGGGACACGTGCTGGGTTTGACACTATTACAAAAATAAGTGCAATTTGTTTGTTGCAAACAGTATTTCTACTGTTGTAGTACAAAACAAATCCATTCAAAGACACTATGAATTTAATTAAAGGGAAAAAACAATACTCTCTTTCCCCAGATACCACCCTTCTAAAGACTCACGTAAATATCCAACTCCCCACCACCACCTTCCTCACTAATGATATACGCCACTTTAAGAAGGAAAAGTATATTACAGAGTCAAAGCTAATACATTTTGTTAAATAGCACAAGATTAAATCTAAAGGGAACAAAATCACCAAAAGCAAAGGGTGGAAAACTGTGCTGTTAGCATGGAGTATGGGGCAAACCAGGTTTGGAAAAAAACACAAGAAATGCACATGAAAAAGCACCATGAAGCTTTGTTACCATGAAAATGGAGCCAATGAGCAATTCCTGCTTCCACACACTAACTCTCCCACTGTATGTACTCAAGTAGCTCTCATTTTCATCCCCACAACCTTAGAATTATTCAGCTTAAGTGGGTTTAAAGCTCTGAACAGACAGGTTTGTTCTATCAGTTCTGAATGACCTCCTCCCTATAGCTCCCTTAAATTAGCTGCTGCGTCCTCCATAAATTAAACAGTCTTGGCACTTCGTTTGCACAGAGCTAAGAAAAGCTATGAAAGCTAAACTAAGAAAGTAATTATTTTCAAAGCAAAATGCTCGATGCCATACAGAGTAGCATATTGCTATTGTTCTCAGCAACTCAGAAGAAAGACAGTGTCTAAAAAAAGCAACAGAAAAACCCAAAATAAAAGCCTTAAACCAATTATGATAAAGCAAGAACCTCAACGTAAAGCGCAATCACTGCAACCTAAGCTCCATAGTCATGTTACCAGGTGATGTTATTTTAGAAAAGGACAAGAAAACTTTTTTGTCAATCTAATTATAGGTCAAAAGATCTGATGCCATCTACGGAAGAACATCCGTTTTGCTGACATAAACACACAATTCCACATCATGTTATTAAAAACTCTAAGATGCTCTTTCCCATTGAATCCTGTACTGTGGAATACTCAGGCTAATAGCATTCCAAGATTAAACAAAGATAGACAGGTTGCAGAGAAAATAGCTTACTCCTTAAATAACAATTTTACTTTATTTCCTTCTAATTTATTCTGCAATGGACTTAAATGAGAGAGACCACAGATCTCAATGTTTTGTGCATAAGAGTGACTGGTTTGATCATCACACACAAATAGTCTGAGATTCCCTTGTAATTTCAATCCTCCATGATCTCTCTAGAGTTCAGCTATCAGACTTATTTTGATGTTAAGGCAAGAACAACAGCTGTAACTGCCCTTCACCCTTGCTTTTTCAAAACCTAGAATTAAACTGACTCAGTGTTGTAATACGATGAACTTTCATTTAAAAAGGTCAATGTCAAAAAAACATTCTTGCATTTTGTTGTAAAAAATCAAGCAATAAAGATAATGTTTAATTCACAATGCGGTACTTCATCAAATTCACTGTATAAAATAGCAGAAACTTTTTTCCCCTACATTTCCCATGTTTTGGAATAATTTAATTTATTCACACATTATGTTTTTTAGTGTTTAGCATGTAGAAATGTGCATGCAAGAGAGACTTTAAAAAACAAGTACTCAAAATAATTACAATTAATTTTCACAAAAATACAAATTAACTGTATAGTTCTTGTATTACATTATGACTAATTAGAATTGTTAATCTTTATTTCTTGCAGAAATGAAAACCTTGGAAAAGTTCCTCTTTTTAGCCTCCATTGTTCCACTTCCAATCCTCCTATCTCATTGCTTTTTTCTGGAAAACTTGTAACAAACAATCAAAGCCCTACTCAAAGAAAGCAAATGTACTTCAAGTATTTGAGGAGAAACCTGTGACAGACTGCCAGATCAAAAGCAAAAACAGTACAGAATGCTTCTGGAGTGCAAAGAATGAGTGCATGAGTACATGGGTGAGATTTTTAAGTTCCTTCTGTGATGGAACCAACAACCTACAGCAAAAGGAAAAGCAGAAAAGAATATTGATTTCTCTACCAGAAGTGAAACAGTTCATCAGATTACCATCTGAACTTCTTGTTTCCAAGTTAAAATGTGTCCATACTGTACTGGCTCTATTTTATCTCCTTGTTCAGCACTGCCTCCAAAGATCTCTGGCTTAAGAAAATGCATTTTTTGAAGCTTTATGACAATAGTTATTGTCATCTAACCAGTTTTTATTCAAAAGATAAGGCACAACAAGTTTCTGCCCTGCACAACAAAAAACTGGGAGAGCTCCCACTTGTGTCTTCCTCCTCTTGTAATCCTTACCCAGTCAACTCTCAGACACCATCACAACCAGCTACACACACTACAATCTGTATTTCAATTTACCAGCTACAGATAAAGGGAAAGCCTCAGCCCACTAAGATTCAATTACTTCCCTCCTAGTTCTCCTACAACCTGCAGGACTGAAAGTCTTCAAAAGCAGCAGCAAAGCTTCACTGGCATTACCAAGTAGGGACTATGACAACCCTCGGGAAGCAACAGCCTGAAATATCCTATGACAAGCCAACAACATGGCTCTCCCCAATTGCTTCTGAAGCACATCATGTTTTTACTTGCTTGCCTTAGGGCCATAAGAACATGCAGTTTCATCATTTGAAGGGGAAAAATATACTTGGTGTATTTCAACCAAGCGTACTGCTACAATGAAATCATATGCAACTAAAACTGTATCAGATACTACAAAGAAATTATCAAAGCTGAGAGAACTGCCAGTTATGACAGATAGAGCCTACTACATTCAGGAAAAGATTCTACACATTCTCATCCTGATTTGTCAATTCAAAATAGGACAGACGTAATTAGAAAAGCAGATGTCATTTAAGAAACCCAGAAGACCCACATCAGCCTTGCAATACTGCTTCTGAAGTAAGCAGCAGTCAGCGTCCACTACCATACAGGAAAGCCCTTCCATTCACCAGCCAGCACCTCCCCCAGCCATGGTGTGGCTGCACTGTGGATTCTCATAGGCTGTGGCAAAACAGGATCCCCAAACAAGGGAACATTTAAAAGCTAGCAGGAATATATACATGTGACAACATGAAAGGGAAAAGAAGGTAACTGTATCAGCGATCAAAGCCCCAGAAAATTCAGTAGATCTTATTGTCTTGAAGAAAAAAAACCAGTTGCCAAAAACAAATCGCAACTACAGCATGTATCCCTAAATATTTCTTTTTTGCTGTAACAGAAGTTCCAAATGTCTTCTCCTTATTTACAAAATAGAAAAGAACACATATGCACTCAGATAACAGAAATTTCATAGTAACATAGCCTAGATTAACTATAGGAAAAAACCTACTCCTAGAAACAAAGTTCAAATGCCAGTAATATCAATATAACTTATTACTTTTCCAAAGCAGATAAGACCAGGTTACAATGCCATGTACCACATTTGTCCAGCAGCTTTTTGGCAGGAAAGAGTTCTCAATAATAGTTTAAAAAAGGCCTATTTGTTTCATGCCGATATCAACTTTTTCCTCAACCTTTCCCCAAGAAATGATGGTTGGCCTGATGCTCCCAATTTAAATTGCATTCTCCTTACAAGCTGGTAGCTTCTTTCCATCCAAGAGACCTGCTCAGTGACCATAGTCTACCACCAAAATCTGCTAGAAAAACATAGATTGTTCATCAATAGTATAATCACTGTAGATTTAGACATAGTTCAACATATATTTTGCAGATGCACAAGCAAATTTTCATGAACTGTACCACAAAAGCAACAGGAAATAAACATAAGCCTCAAATATATTCATGTCAGAAATGAATGTTCAGATAGCAAGGTTGACTTTAAGGGTCTTTTGGAATAAAAGAAAAATAGACAGTTTATTCAGCAAGGCAGAGAAGTGCAGCAAGCCTAATTCCAAATGGCAACAGCCACAAAGAAGTTAACCCTTCCAACAAATGAGAAGTCACTTGAAAGAACAAAGATTAGGACTGATTCATAGTGAAGGAGATAACATAAGGACACCTGAAGCAGATTTCTAAAAGCTACAACAATTCTCATTGGATCATAAACTGAATAGAAAGTTGGAGGAAGTGTTTGAGGACAAAGAAAATAGGTTGGAAAGCAGGGAGAGAAAAATGGAGGAGAGTATGGTTGGGAAAGGGGGGAAGAATCCCAGCAAAACAAGAAAAAAAAGCAGGAGTGACAGCCAAAACCTTCCTGCAATAAAATACAAAACAAAGTATAAACAAGACACTACATCTCCTCTACAGGCTAACAAGAAGAGTTAAGCAATATATTGGGGCAGGTTGATGATTTAAAACTTGAAATTTAAATTGAGAGACTAGATCAAAGGAAGACTAATTAAAACAAAAATCAAGTACAGCATGTGCAATTTCTCTCCTTAATTACTTCAACTGCAAACCCCAGGGCTTCACTAAGTACTTCACTTTCAAATTTCCAGATTAGCTCACTTCTTCCACAGCTGAGCTGTTCCAAAGGCAGCAAAGGGATGGCTGCCTGGAATTAAAATGAAATGCCTCCGAGTTCCAGTATAGTCTATGTAAATGGATGTGGGCTTTCTCCAGCTGGCAAAGCAAAAAGGTACCTCCTGCTGGGGAGTCTCAATCAAAGAGGAAAAAAGCTGGCCTTTTGGAAGAAAAAAATGCATTAACAGAACCAGCTAGCTGCTAGAAGGACTTCATTACTCTCTAACCTGAAGAGAACACTCTGAATTAGGGACAGCTGCAGCTATGGTACCTAGAAATGTCCTACTCATAGCACAAAGACCACATGAGCAGGGAGTTATAATCATAGAATCATTATGGATGGAAAAGATCTTTAAGATCATTTAGTCCAACCATCTTCCTGCCACCAATACTGCCCACTAAACCTTGTCCCTAAATCCTACAGCTACCTTTTCCTTTAAGCACCTCCAAGAACAGTGACCCTATTGCTTCCCTGCACAACCTGTTCCAAGACTTACTACTCTTTCTGAGCAGAAAATTTTCCTGATTTCCAACCTGAACCTCCTCTGGTACAACTTGAGACCACTTCCTTTTGTCCTACTGCTAGTCACCTGGAAGAACAGGCCAACCCCCACCTCTCCACAATCACTTAAGCCTTCAAATGAAGTTAACTATTTTCTTAGTTTTTAAATTTTCTGTCCAGTACATATCTGTGTAATCAGAAAGAGTCAGAAAACTGGTCTGAGACATGGCTTGTTTTGACTTGAGACAATGAGTTCCAAGGGTAAGCTTCCTGCACTCCCTACAAAGTTACACTGATCAAACAATTTCAGGTAACACCTGTTTGATTTGCAACACTTCTCCAAAGGTAGTTGCAATACCATAAACATCATAAAAGTACATATAAATACCCCTACTTTACAAGAAGTGGTTAAACAAAAAGAAATTAAAATCCTCTGTCCTCTAGCAAGTAAACATCCTGTTTTGGCTTTCGAGCATTTCTATGAATCTGCAATTGACAGTGGTAAAATGACTTAGAGAAAAGAACATAAGTGAAGCTAGTTCCAAGGTTGAAGTCCAATTGTGCTCATGAAAAGGAGAGCATCAGCACGAAGGCCAAGAATGAATCATAATCCAGTCTAACTACACCTTCTTAACTCAGCAATAAACATGACTGCTGAATCACAGTGACAGGATATTATGAAGTCTGCACTGCTGTTTCAGCTTACAGGGCCATCAATCCACTGCCTGATACTGGCCAGCAAGGAAAACACTGAGAATAAGTAAATGACCAAGTAGTACCATCTGAGCAAACAGTACTGAACAACACAAAGTAACTACTTCAGAATACTGTCAAGCATTTGTTTACATTTTGATTAGCAGAACTACTGACACACTCTTAGCCTTGGTTGTCAGACACTGCCAGAGGAAGGAATGCAGAACTTAAGCTACTCTGATAAGTTGATATCATTAGAAAATCTCCACTTTGTTGGCAGGTTTTACCCTTCCCCTGCTCCTATGGTCATATCACAAATGACCAGATGACATAACCAAGACTAGAAAGATATGATTTTTTAGAGCATATGGTGTAAATAATGGATTATGAAGCCAAAAGGAACATTCGCAATGTGTTTAAGGGGAATCTGTCACTTCATATTTATGATTTATACTGATCACGTCCTGTCCATTTATTTTTTTAAAAAAGTTTGAGAGAACAGATGCTTTTATTGAAGAAAAGATGCTTCTTTTACTGTTTTCTATGTCTACGTAACTGACAGCTTCAAAACTTCTGCTTTCGTCTTCCAGTAAAATGCGCCTGTTTCTACAGCTAAGTTCATAACCAAGCTTGGCTTTATTTCCAGCATCGCAAAACTAATGACTCAAGTGCCATCTACTGTGTCTGCACTCAAGTGCAGTATTTCTACAGACAACAAATGAAAGTTATTACTAGAAAAACTATACAGAAATAAGTCACCAATTTTACAACAACTTTGATAGCATACCTTCAAATACTGTCCTCCTTGAACATTAGCACACATGCTATGCCGAGATACATACAGTCACCTCTGATGTGTGCAATCCAAGTTAACATAACAATGTAAAGGAGATTTTCAGAGTTAAATTTAAGTAAAAGCAAAACTGAGCCTCTTTCTCACCTCAGTCATGCTTCTATAAAACCCAGCTTACTTTAATAAGGAAAGCAGACATGGAAAAACTTACAGCTAACAAAAAAACCAACAGCCTTTTCCAATAGCCACCAGAAAACTGTAGTGGAAATAACACTGTGTGATTCTGATACATTAGAGTTAGGAATTAAAAACACATGCTATCTCAAAAAACCCCTCAATTAGTAAATCTTGCCTTTTAATTGCATTGTTAAGTCAGGAGAGAATTCCAACACTTCTCCTGAAGGGAAGTTTCTAACAGAAGATCGCAAGAAGACTATTACAAGAAAAATACAGCTTGGGAGTTAGTTGCATAACACAGCTCCAACTTTCTCATACAGCATCTGCTGTTTCATGGCATACTGAACTATGCATCAAAATCACAGTGCTTCAGCAGTCAAAAACACTGAAGAAACAAGTTCCTCTCAATACTGTAAAATTTGTTGGTACATTCCTTCGTGCTTTGTTAAATTTCATTTTCTATTACATATTATTAAAGAGGACTCATGGAAACTAGTTACTTTTTCTTTTCTTTTTTTCCCCTCCAAGTCCCTCAACACTCATCAACAGATAAGATTTTGGATCAGAATCACCACCACGTTCATTGTTAACTACAGACCACGGGAGCAGTTTTGCTGGGAAGTCATAGGGACAGTGGGGGGAAGGTAGAAAACCAGTTTCTAATAGCTGCTTAACTCTGCTGCAAATGCAGCCATGTGGGATACAAATGAAACGAGGCCAGGGTCACAAATCTATAACCCCCCTCAGCAAACACAGCCCCATTTGTCTGCAGCAGATGCACAAGGCAAACAGCAAAGGTCTCTCCTCCAATGTAGATGTTGCTCTTTCCAGAACAGCTCAGCTGGCGCAGAGAGGAACCATTTGTGATCCTCTAAAAACAGAATGGACACTCTATTGCTATCACCACAATGAATCACACATATCCAAAAAGTTTTCCATCCAAATCCTAACCCAAAGTAGATAAGAGTATGTATTCAGATGCCATCCATGTTTCAGCATTCCTTTGAACATCGATTTTTAGTTCAAGCTTATACATGGTTATCAAGTAACAGGGAGAATTCGTCCAGACTAATAAAAAACAAAACAGTGCCTCCCACTTACTGGTTCCAAAATAAACACCACAATCAGCATGTGCAATTAAACTAAACTTCATTTCCAAACTAAACACTGTGTCATGCACACAATGCAGGGTTTAAAAATACCACAAATATTCTGAAGGGGTCATAGGGTACATATAAGAATTTGTAATACCAATTTACAGCAGGAAATTTGGCAAAGAGTTATGAAGGGGGGGAGGGGGAGTCGAGGACTTGCTAGTTTGGAAGAAAATGAGTACAATGTGGTGCACACCTGGTTCTCCTTCAGCACTGATCATCACTGTGTGTGGAAAGGCACAAAGCTAGGACGACTTTCTGCTCAGATCTCAGAGCTAATTACAGTAATGTACTTCAGCGTGTGGTTGTAAAAGCACTGCACTATGAATATTCAAGTGTTCAGCCTGGGCTGACAACAACCTTTTCCCCTATCAGCTGTGTTTTGGATTTCACACTCGTTGCCAGCGGGCTCGCAGCTGGGAATTACATACAGGTCATGTGGAAGACTTCATATACTCCTGTTGTGAGGTCTCATTCAACAATAAAGAATAATATTTCAGGTCATTTTCCAAGCGTCTCTAACTGAATTCAATTTGCAAAGACCAGCTATGATGCATCTACATGAATCATCAGTGCTGTGCCAGTTACCCTTTACTCACACTCCCCTGAATGGTGTAGGACTTGCATAAAGCACTTCTTCCACAGTCCCACCAAGGTGGCCTAAACATGACAGGTAAAAGTTGTTGCAATTTCACACTGCAGCAGCCTACAACCTCCCTGGCCTACACAACTTCAGTATTCTCAGGCCAACCTTTTCACGATTCTGTTTGACTCTGATTTACAAGCCACTACCTTTCACTTCCAGTTTTGAACATTCAAGCATCACAATCTAACAGTTTTTAATCCTAAAGACTGGCAAAAAACACTGCACAATAGTGCCCACGTACTCAGGGAGAAAATGATCAAAACAGATCAAAATTGTCACTTCGGTACCTGAGCTTCTCCTTTCTGCCAATTAACAGGCCCAAAGCCAACATGAAATCGTCTAAAAAAAGTGAAATATTTTTCCCTTTCCAGTGATGAAAAGGCACCACCTTGTGGCTGCTTCCTTTCCGGGAAAAAGGCTGAAAGAAAAAAAATCCAGTACAGCCATTTCCCATCTCTGTCAACAGAAATTCCAAAGGTTGGTATGATGAAAAAATTACTAATTAAAAAAAAATCAGAGCATATTTTAACAAAGCATTCTGTCTAATAAAAGTGAATAATTAAAGCTCTGCTGTATTTAGACTCAAAGCAAGTACCGAAGTTCTTCTAAAATTAAGTCAACTAAAGTTGACTAGTTCTCTGAAATAAGGAATTTAACTTGTGCTATAAATAAGAATTTTATTGCACATTACTTCTATTTGTTATCTGATCATTTTTCCACAAGCAATAGCCAAATAGCATCAAAAGTGAGCTCTATTAGGCACTGTGCAAACACAGCCCATTATTTTTGTCTGAAATACACACAGCGTTTATGGGACAGTACACTGAAGTTAGAGTAAGAAAACTGTACTTCATTTAGAGAGCAAATTGTTTTTTGCCACAAACTGAATCTTTCATTCATGGATCTCTCTATTAAAACTTTTCCTTTGCATATTCAATTGGTCTAGGTGGGAAAGTAATCCAAATGTTCAGTGTCTGGGCACCCAATCAAAATGCTGCAGCTGCATTTTAAGGTTAATGTAATAAGAATGAATGTACCAATAGAATGCAGACTAACAGCATACACTTCAGAAGATCTGTATAGCCAAAATTCAGAAAGAACAGAAAGCAAAAATGTTTGCAATTACTCTCCTAGAAGTTTATCAGGCTTTCTTCATCTTCACATTCTACCATCATTGCCAAAGTGTGTACACAGATTGTATAGAACGAGCAAAAATGCTAATCACTCAAGAAAATGAGATCTGCTTACAGTTCTTGAAAATGTTACCATAGTTTTTTTTTTTCTTTTTTTCTCCAAAGGCCTAAAATGGAGAAAATCTGAAAAACCTATAGCACAGGGTATTCATTCAGTCCTTATGTTCTGATTACTCAAAGTCAGCTTTTGTAGCTTCAGTATAATTAAAGATCATGGATGAAATTATTTATTCGTAAGTCACCTGCTGTACTTACATTTCATTATGTTTACACAGAAAACAAATCTGAGAATAATTAGTACATTTAAGTTTAGTTTTTATCCACATCACTGAAAAACACATTTGTTGTCCAATTAGTATATTCCAGTTAGAGTGATGAACAAACTCCTGCCTGATGTTCAGCAGCAGTACTCCACAGACAGGCTCAAACAACACCTCCTCTTTCTTCTGAACCTTCTTGGTTATTTGTTCCTTCCATAAGAGTCCCCTGCACCATTCCAACAGAAGGCTTGTGCATCAGCAGCAAAAATGAAAACGATAGAACAAGATTAGTCTCCAACATCTCAAAAGACCAGATAGATGCTTGAGGAGAAAAAACAGTTTGAAGTGAAATTTCACCTTCACTCACAAATACAAAAAAAGTCCTGTTTGCTTCAGAAAACAGTCTGAGAAATTCAATAGGTGCTGTACATTTACTGCATATTCAGACTGTTGTTGCAAACTACATGGCTAACAGCTCCTCAGCCTTCAACAGATGAGACAAAAAGAAGCATTAAAGAATTAAAAATACAACAAGGAAGTAGAACACGAGTTGAAGTTATTCTGCTACTTTCTTTGCTGTTTCCAAGGCCAACTGAGTCCTGATGTTACAAGGAGATTTAATGCTGTAACTGATACAACAAGCATTAGATTTAAAAAGCAGATTCTTATCACCTTACTGGAGGCAAGAAGTTAAAGAAAACAAATCAGTGAAGGAAGAAATAACAGCCAGCCTCATAACAGGGCTCAATTTGGAGATCTCTAATAGCTCCTGGAGTACAAACTGAAGCAAAGGAAAAAGAAAACCTTTCTGTATAATACAGATGTTCCCAGCTGCTTCATACAACAGATAGAACACCAAGCATACATTACAACCATAGTGATCACTGCAAAGAATAAGAGGTTTTTAGGTGTCAGTTTTCACCTCCAGTTCCTTAAAAATTTGATGGAGGAAGGGAAAGTGTGTTAGCTTGCTGCTTTCATTTTAGTACCATCAAAATAAACTGGCTGTCCACTCCACAGATTATCTTACTTCCCAATGCTTTCAAGAACAGCCAAACACTGTTGACCTTATCCTTCCATTAGAACTTCCACAAGCCTTCTCCACAAGAGCGGAGGAAAAGAAAAAGAAAGTCATTGATGCTAAATGATCAGCATATCAGCACAGCATACCATACTAGATTACTACTCATATGCAAAGGATGCAAATGCCCACAAACATTTGATATCTTCCAGAATATTACAAAAATGCAATTTTTTTTTTTAATGACACTTCTAGCAGGGAAACTATGGAAGTCTAATGCGTCTGTTCACCAGTAACTCTAAAGACCTTCAACCAGACTGGATAGACTTAACACGGAGAAGTATTTTTTTTTTTTCTTTAAATCATATTAACTGATAGAAAAATCATAGAACTTACTCAGGAGACAGATTCCAATTCAACCACAAAACACAGGAGGAAAATCAGAGCAAAATCCACAACTCTTATAGACAACAGGAGCCTCAAAAACAGAAGAGAAAGTGCAGGCTGAAAAGCCCACCCCATTAGCCTAGATGCTCCTATTTCCAAGTCAGCCCAGGACCATATGATGCCTATCAGCAATAATTTGGTCTGGTTGTCCATTATTACCATCCAAGTCTTCAGTGAGAGGTGAGGACGTTCTGCAGAAGCAGAAAAAGACATGTTCTCTAGTTAACAGCAGCATGACTGCATCATGAAGCTTTTAGAACATTCCTAATGAAAAACCAGCAGCACACCCAGTTCCATACAAACAATAATTTCCAAGATAACTTTTTCCTTCTTGAGTCTATCAGACATCTGCTACTGTTTTCAAACAAATACCATTTTAACTTTTGGTCAATGAGCACATTTGTAATTTTAACATCATATGCATTGCTCTGTTTCATCTCATCCCACATCCCTTCTCACCTCAGGAAGCTGGTACAATTTGATTTAGGAGCAGTGATTGGAGAGCAGGTCCTATTTATTCACAGGAGCCTTGGGGCCAAGTAACCACAAAGTAAACAAACTCAGGATATCTGGAAACCAAACCACTAATTAATCTATACTGGGCTTACATAAGTAAGGTTTATCCAACAACTTCTAATCTAGTGAACTGCTGCTTGCATTGTTATCCTATGAGAGACTAGCATCCCTTCTTTTACATATTATGCAAACACAGAAATATTCCTTGAAAAACCTACAGTTTACATAAAACAAAAAGGAAGCATTCCTAGAAAACTGAAATGGACTACTCAAAAGTGAAGTACTTCTCTGCAGTGTCAAGCAGGCAACTGGCCTAAAAATTCTGGCTTTTTTTTAAATAGTGAAAACCATTCATATTGGCAAATACTGACCTCCCAATAAAAGGCATGAAAGACTCCAGCACAGTTACTGTTGTTGTTAGTCTGTGTTGTCAAAAAATGTGGCAGGCCAGAAACAAATACTGTAAATTTTAGTTCAGTAGTAGAGCATCTCTTACATGTCTATTACTTGAAAACCAGAGTAGTATAACCTAGATTAAGCTATTATAGACCAGATGCAAAATTTAGTGGAAAACTGCACTTTTAACAAAGTTAATTGTAACATGAAGAGGGTAAAGATAATGGAGGAATTACTTTAGAAGAAAAAGATAACTTCATTCCAGCCTAATTTAAAACTGCCTTCTCTATGCTTCACCACCTCACAAGAACAGGAAACAGTGCTCTACTATTGCTCGTTCCTTTTCCTCAGCAATACTGAACGTTTTATGAGTGTAGACAGTCCAAAAGGAACACTGACAGGCCCAAAACTGCAGAAATGTTTATTCTCCAGACATGTATAAAAGAGTACACAGATGGCAGCAGTATTGAAGATAGTTATAATTACATTTCAAACAACCATTTTAAACCAAAACAAACTGTGACTTCTGAGAATATACACTTTTTTCTTTTAAACAGGCACACTAGAAAACAAAGCCATCTAACTTTGCCACTGGAACAGCACTGCAGTGGGACCAACTCCTTTCTAATCAGAACTATTTTTTGCTCAGTGCACCATGGGGTGCACTATTTAAACAGTATGCCAACAACAGAAACTGTTAAGTTACAGCTAGAGTAAAGAAAGACTTCTAGTCCATAATTCCCTTTTAACCATTTTGCTTTCCTAATTAAGTACAACAAATTAAAATTCATTCCAAACCACATTTTACGAAGAACGAGGTAAATATATACGTGAAACTGATGCTTCTATTCTAAGCAGGCTTTTGCAAGGGAAAAATAAAGCAGGGGGGAAACACTACAATCCTTGGTAGAAGAACAAAGCTACAGACTTAGCTCTGGGCATGAAAATACAGCTAGGTGTAACAGAGAAGGAAGTCTTAATATAAAATGCTTTATTTCACAACCATTTTTTACTCAGACTGAAGTAACATGATTAATTAGATTAGGTATTTTCCTCTATAGCAAAGAATGTGTTTTAAATTAATATTAAAGAAGTTACAAAAGGCATACCTAGCATGAACACAATTCTCTCTTGCCATTCAGCTGAGGCTACTATTTAATGTTTAATTCATAGAGAACAATACAAATAGCAAGTTTTGATCCATCTACCCAATTCTCAGTATTTATTCTACAGATAACTTTCAAAACATGGTCAGCACGATACAATCATGTCTTTTCAACCTATCAAAGTCACAGAAGAACAAGTCAGCTTCTCCAAGAAGTTAGTGGATTATTTAAAAATGCAGATTCAGAAGTGCTTTCTCAGTCTAAGGAATTAAACTGTTTTAACTTTCATGCTGCGCCCTAAAAAGAAATACAGACTTCATGAAAAGAGCTACCAAAGCTACTCATCTAGAACTAAAAGCATAAAAGCAAAACAACAAAACAGCTCCACACTGAAAGGAGGATTACATAACTGGGTAAACCTCAGTATTTTGCAGTAAGCAAACAGCAGAGCAACTACCAGCACTGCAACCAGCAGTTAAGCATCATTCTGGGAGGAGTATTTGCATATGGGCACCAGCACAAGTTATGCTTGGAAGCTGAGGGACAAGACACTTTCATACACTTTAGCAGCTCAGAGAAGAATCCACACTCCTTACTGAATTCTAACCAGTGAAAACTGGTTGAACCACATCTGGCCTAAATATGGCTAGCAAAATTTCAGTAACTCAGTTGTAGAAAGCTTTCTCCTGATAAGATTAGCTTCTCATTTAAGAAATCCGTGTTTTGATGTGGTGTGACTTATTTTAAAATATTTCTTTCTTGAAAACTTCAGAACAGAACCAACTCTTTATGCTTTTAAAGTAAAATCTTATTTATTTTAAACAACTTGCAAAGACAATTCAATTAACATTCCCATAGTCCTGACAGTGTAATACGAAAAATACAGTAGAAATACAAAGTTTGCAATTCAGGAGATTATGGTCCAGATGCAGACAAATGAATCTAGAAATCTAATGCATCTTCACAGTTTTGGAAATATCTGCATACAACAGTTACATACAGCAACATGAAAACTAATTCTAATGAATGTTGAGGAAAAACTTATAATTTCATTAATACAATTTTTCTTGAACTACTAAACAATATTTCTCCAGAAACCTTCCATTCTGGAATTTCTTTAGCTCTCCATAAGCCAGTAGCTTCAATTATCACAACAGAGATAATAAAGGTGCAGAGGAGATACACGCAGCCAAAACAAAGAAGAACCAAGGATGGCAGCCAGTGGAAATACTTGCTTATAAAGAATGAAAATTAACAGCTCCAACATTACTTCCCTTTGACAACAGAAGCACTTTAGATCTTGAGAAACCTTACTGCAGGAAGCTCAGTTGATACACTTAAACACACTTAACAGAAGACAGCAGAAAAGACATTGCAGAAGTCAAGTAGTTTCAATGCATTGATTTTGAGAAGAAAAACTCACAGGCTTAAAAACAAGCATACATCCCACTGAATATTCAGCTTTCCAAACCAAATGAAAACCTTGTGTCTAAAGTTCACAAAATACATGATTGAGCAGGAAGTACTGAAATGAGAAGTGCAAGAGCTGAGAATATCAAAAGAAACTGTCAGCTTTAATCGCTGTCACTATTAATACTGATAAAGTGATAATTTTGTTGTTTTCAGATGGAGCACACTGCATCTAAAGGAACCAAGTGCTACCTGCAGAAATAAAGGCCTTCTTGATTACTGTTAACTTCACATAGCAATTAAAAACCATCAAGATTAATTGAAGTTTGCCTTCCTCTTGCACTGTAAAATTACAAATGAGAAGAGAAAGCTGTTCCTCTTAAGCTATTTCATATTCTCAAAAGCAGCATAAAAAAGATAAATACCATTATACATTTGCTACTAGTAATGATAGCCAGCATGTTTATCACAATAACAGTCTCTCTTCATGGATCTAAGGAAGAATCCCAGACAAAAGAATAAAGGACAGACAGCGTAGTAATTTTTGATTAGCCTTAGGGATTTGCAAAGCTAGTTTAATCTCCAGTCTCAATTTGATATTTAGAAGACTACTTAAGGCAGTTTGGTTTTGCAAGCGTTGCTTTTGGAGTGCTTTTCCACAGAGATGTCTAGTCAGCTTCACACATTTTGTCATCTACTAACAACAAGATGACCAGATTCTACAAATAACTTTTATGAGCTGAGCAGCTAAAACTCAGGAGCAATTCTAGTCATACTGTTATTGAATTTTAGCTCTTGTCTGAAATGGAGGAACTATTTTTTTTCCTCCCCAAACAATGTGAATACTGACCTATTTTTTCCTGAATAAATATTTTCCTATGAACATGGAAGAAAAAGAGAAGTAATACCCAGAACACATTTTGCTTCCCATTCCTTTTAGGAAGGCTAAGGATTTCAGGAAATGACTGAGATATAGGACTGATGATCGCTGCTTAAACACGCCATCTGGCAGACAGCATCAATCCAGAATTTTTGTCACAGAAAACTTTCAGATCTAAATGCTTTTGAATACACAACACTCAAAACAGAAGTCTTTCACGTACGTTTACATCTTCACTAGATTTCAAAAACAGAGGGGCTTTTTGTTTGATTTACAGTCAAACTGTCTTCCTCCATTTCCAGCAACCACTTTTGGGCTGACTGACTTGTTTCAACCAACCCAGCCAGAACAGTTCTCAGTCATTGCAATGTGCAGGGAAGGATAGAAAGGGACACCACTACATAATCCCCCACAGAGAAAAGATTCAGTGACTGTTCAGTCATCAGCACAGCTTCCTGGCAGCCTGTCAATAGCCCAGAAGCAATCAAAACCTTGCTTGCATGCTGCCTCTTGTCCGGGTACCACTTAAAGCACCTAGAATGGAACCAAATTTACTACAATGTTAGGAAGAAGTAGGAATGAAAACAGGAAACGGGGCATCATATTTTATTTCTCAAGAATTTATGCTGTCCATACATTAAAAAAGAAATTACGCCAAGCAAAAATTCACACTCAATAATACTCTCATTTTGTTTAATTCAGTGGTAAAGCCTTTCAATTCACATATTTAATATTTTTTCCTCACTTTCTGAAGTGGATTAGAATTTCATTTGTTATAGATTATTTAAAATTTTCAAGTGGATTTGGGAAGTATTACTTTCCAGTGGCAGTATATATGTTGCTCAACAGTAGTCTGCTTTTGGAACAACAACTAGTAACAATAACTTTCTTCAGCACACTCACAACAAAACTCCCATTTCACAAACCAAAAAACAGAAGTGCAGACAAATTACTGAATGATGACCATCAGTTTTGAGGCAGCAAGATATGCTTCGCTTTTTAATTTTCCCCCCTGGAATACTTTATAACTTATAAAGCTACCTGGGTATGAAACAGGTCCCTTTGAATTCAGTAAAAGCTATGAATGCTATTGACTTTTGCTAATGAAACACAGCACATGTCCAACACGAGTACATAATCATTATTAGCTAGAGCATTTATGACGGTAAGAACTACGTAAAACTCATCTGAATTCCAGCTAACACGGTTATACAAGGTTTCTCAAATCAAAGCCTAAAACAATTTCTTTTTTGGGAAATGGGGAAGGGGAAAATCCATTTAAAAATTCTTGGTGACAAGAACCTATTTCAGTTTAGTAACATATTACAATGATTAATTACTTCATTAAGAACACATCCCTTTCTTGAAGTCTGAACTTGCTTAATTCAGCTTCTAACTACAGAAAATACCTTTGTCAGCTGACAAGGTTTTCTCTATCAAATACCTTTTCTCAAGTATGTATTGACTAAAGAAAAAAAACCCTTAACACTTACTTAGCCAAGCTAAACAAAGTAAGATTCTTACATCTTTGTTAAAGAAATTCCTCTCTCCTAATCCCCATTTTTTTCCAAGGCTAGTCTCTGGACCCTGATTTGTCATCAGTTCAGATTCCCTGGCTCACCTACTCAGTTTTTCCACCCATCTAAAGAACCGACCTCAAATACTATCATTTAGTACCTCCACATCTTTTTCAGAGCCTTTAATTCAGTCCACCTACTTTCCATTCAACTCAATATTTAGGTGCACCAGTACCACCATGAAGTGTCACATATTTCATGCATCCAGTTTATTAATGATCCAAATCACTTTGCAACCCTTCCTAATGTTCTTTTAGTCTCAAGTTTATATCTATAATCTTCCAGATATGGAAGAACATCTGGGAAAGTTTCCACCACAGCTGTTTACAGTAAGAACCTCAGATACTCCCTGATCTGAAATAGCAGAGGTTAGCACAAGATAGAAGTCTATGTATGTACAAACACTTGCAGATACATAACATTCTGCTGTTGCATTTCACATCTTACACATACACAGCACTGCCTAGGGACCTGCATTTGTGGTAACCTCCATCTTGAGCCAAGGCCTTCCTAGAATGTACACAGAACTTTAAAGATTTTACTCAAGAGGTAAAACACCTCATAGAGCAATACAGAAGGATAGTTGTGGTCAGAAGCACGTACTCTTGGCCAAGATTCCCAGACTCCTTACTAGAGCATTCACAATGGGAAACAAAAACAGAACCAGCACACCAGTCATCACAAATGCCCTGAAGCAAGCACATTAGATTTAATGTGACTGAAACCTTTAAGTGTTCAACCTTCGTTTCCTTTCCACGTAGGATGAAATAAAATCAGTCTTACACTAATGTTGTCCAATTCTAAGACCTCTGTAAATATTAACACTGTTTGAACGTAAGCAGGGCAGCAGTCTGAAGTGTCAAGAGGCTGCAATCCAGCTCAGCTTTACCATTTTAACTGAGGTAGGCAGGTGAGGAGGACAGAAAAATAAATAAAAACCAATATCTACCCATGAAAACCCATCTCCTTTTTCATAGGATTGCATCTTTTTTTCCCAAAATACAGAAATGTACACTCTTAATGTAGCACATCTTCCCTGGCTTTGAAAGCAATATATTCACTTTGGTACTAACTAGGACACTATCTTTTGTATCAGAACTCAAAGGAAATTAAGCAGGGTTTAATTCTCTCCATAAAAGACCTTTATCAATTACATGGCAGAAGGAAATCCATTCATCTTCAGCTAAGTCAGCTCTACAACTCTGAGATGTATATTTCTCAAAAGCAGCAAAGGGAAGAGAACTCACCAGTTTAAATCAGGATCTTGAAACGCTTTCTCTTACACTAGAGTGACAAGAAGTTTACTTATGCTACAAAGTATTTCCTACAGCTGAATCTCAATCACATCTCTTGACTGCTACTTCTGATTACCTACAGATCACATCACAGAGAAAAACCTCAGCCCCAAAAAGACACTTATATTTATGGAGCTTGCATCTTCTAATGTGCTTTTTAATGATTTTCAATCAGTTCTTGCACTGCATGTCTGTGATACAGTAAATCCTTCCATAGCAGTTTATGGGCAAATCCACATAGATTTGTTGTTATTTTCCTTCCCACATCAGCTGGCACACGTTATCAGTTGCAAAAGGTACACACTTCAGAGTATAAAGACTTTTAAAGATTCTATAAGCTTCAGTAGAAAAGGCAAAAGATGGGAACTATCACAGTAAACCATATTTAATACCAACAGAATAAAACATTTTAAAAAAACTGAACAACAAAGCACTAAAAAAACAAACAGCTGGGAAGACAATCAGTAAAATCCTTATTTGAAGACTAAAATCAATATTGAGAAAAAAGCAATACAAGCAACACCAAGTTATTTTCTGTTCCAGTTCTATTTTTCAGCAGGTACCTGCCTGAAGATTTGTAGCAGGAGCTTTACCTGCCTTTCACTATCTTGTCATTTCCATTCTTCTTGCATTTTATTATTTGAAACCATAAAGCAGAAATTTAAAAAGAACTTACTGGTATTGAGAACTCCTCTGCCAAATACTTCAACAGTGATGCTCCTCTAGCCAAAAAGTTACTTCTCTCTGCCAGATTGCCTTGGAGTTTTGTGTCAAACTCCTTTCTGACAACTGAAGCTACAGAGTCAATTATTATGAGTTTAATCTTCTTTGAAATAATTTCTTCTTCTAAAGACTTAATTCTAAAAAAAAATAAAATAACAAGCCATCAATAACATTATTTATACAATATAACTGTTTAATAATCCTGAAATTATTTAAATAGAAGGTTTTCTTTAATAAGCTTAAGTCACTCTTTCTCCCTCATAGCTTGCCCCCACTAACATCTGCAAACAATGAAGAGATCTAGAAAGGAATCTCAGGCTCCAACAGGCCACACAACCCAGGGCAAGCCCCTCCAAGAGAGGTTCAGAAGACACTCTGCTTAGCAACACTATCCCCCATAAACTCTGAATGGCACAGACAGCAAGTTAAGTGAGAACTGAGGTAGTGCCTTTCGCATACAGTAGCAGCATCCCATTGCTAACAACAAAATACCTGCTGCCTATATACACAGACAGGCAGATCTGCTTCTGTATGCCTCCAAAGATGGTAAGTCAAACTTAATATGTTGGTAATATGCTAATAGTTGTTCTTCTGTGATAAAGTTGTACTAGAAGAAACAGTTCTTACAATAATTGTCCCTCTAACAAAATACACAAGAAGATTCTGATGCTCAACTTTTACTTTCATTATAATATGTGCTCAAAAAAATCAACATAAATTAACAAGACAACAACACAACATTGCTTTCAGGATGATGACTTCTAAGCAATTCCTCCCTTCAACTGTTAGAGGGGTCCAGGTCTTTCCGGAACTAAGCAGCACTCTGAAAGAGCAATACCTCCTTTCTGTTTCACAGCAAACATAGTTAACACTATGGTATCTCCACAAACCAAGACAAGATCTATCAGACAAACACTCCTTCCTTAAAAGCTTATGATGTTCAAGTTCTATAGAAATTCTCTCTCAGAAACTGTAAAACATCAAGTGGATTAGTCGAGACTATGAAATGAGAAAAGCAATGCCAGTCTTTTGGTAGTAATTTTCCTTTTTGGGAACCATGCTGTTATCAACACAAAAGCTTCCAAGTAATGAATTACTCTTCATAAAACTTTAATATATTATCTTAGACAACCTAGCCAAAATCCATTCCCACCACCCCCTTAAAGTTCTGGAAAAGGATACCTCTTCAGTACACTATCACAGGTCAGCTCTCGATACAGATGAATGCTATGGGTCATGCAAAATAGCTTTTCATCAGAGTCAAAATAAGTAGGGAATCTGTTTCCTGCTATCTCTATCAACCTATCAAAGATACAAAAGGCATAACAATGAATAAAGAATCACATGCAGATAATAAGGCACCAAGCTTTCACAAAGTACACAAATGAAAGCTCTGAATGATAAGTAGATACCATGTAGTACAGGAAATCTTTTTCAAAGGGGAAGTTTACTTGAGCAGCAGACTGAAATACTGGAAATCAGAACATTTAGATTCTCTTCCCAGTGATGCTACAGTCAAAGGTACGTTCAGAAAAGACATAATAAGTCCGTACACAGTTTACAGAAGAAGTTTAATGATAAGAGGTCCACATTTTCAACCAACTTGCATACATGAAATCAAAGACACAGAAAGAACACATTTTATTATGTCTGCTAATTTTCTATTAATTAGTAGAAAGAAGTTCCACACCTGTGCACACAAGGCAATTTTATCTAGGTTCTTACAGCTGAATCCAAGATTTTAACAACTGATAGCTAAAATCTAGAGCACCAGGCATTTTCCCCTTTGTACCTATATGATTTGAGAACAAACAAAAAAATACGTAGTTGCAATTTAAGCTGCCATACCCTGCAGCCCACATGCTTGAGAAGAATGACACCTAGTGGATAACCAGAAAGTTATGTCTACAGATATCTTTTTATTTAAGCCTCTTATAATTTTTGAGTTTTAAAACAACTATACTTGAAAGATCAAGCACTTTAAATGTAACTTGAAACTCATTCCATACATTACTTACATATATATACATATATATATATAAACTTGTCCTGAACTTCTAGGGACAGAATCTTTTCCTTACGCCTGCACAGTTAATTATGTAAACCTTTTGGGCAACAACCATTCAATTTGAAAGTCATTCAGTGATCCGTAAGAAATGAAACTTCATTATACTTTCTAATAGGTATACATATGAGAAAACAATATTACACAAATTGTCTTAGAGTGACGCAACAAAATTTTGCTGTGATCACAGTATTATCTATACTGTACCATGTAGGTGCAAAGATCTTTAAAAGATAAATCCTATTTGTCATGATGAAACTAAAAACTGCACAGAACACATTCTCTGCTATCAGAGCAGAGATTCACAGGATAGAAAAATCCTTTGCTGTTCTCAGCTTTAGTTCACAGAAATTTGAATCCTGTGTTTTTACCCACATACAACAGACACAGCTATAAGAGTAAGCATTTTCAGACTTTCTACAGAAGTTTGGTGCATTTTCAGTTAATAGCTAGGAAGAGGTGACTTGAACTGCCACAAAACTGATGAAAAAATTTTGATTCCTGAAATCACTATGGCCGTTCCATCTACTGTTCCAATGCCCATGCTCTGACAAAGCTGTACAACAGACACCACCTGCAATATTACAACTATTTTGCAATAGAAAAAAAAATTTTCAATATGGAACTGCTATGACCATTTTTAAATTAGAAAGAGTACTATCCAGCTTGTTGCACAGCTGAACACCTTGCAAATCAGGAAGGTGAGCAAACCATCCTATTCAAACAATTTCATAACTTACAGAATAACTGCATATATCAGATGAATGGTTAATACCCACCATATTTATTTTATAAATGCTCAGAAAATAAAATGAAGGTTCCAAGATAAAAAATGCTAGAGAAGTTCAAAGCGTGTATTGTACAGTTTTGCATCTTACCTTTCAGCACTGAATGCAGACTCTGTGTCAATGTATATAACAGCTCCATCTAGTCCTCCCATGCTTACAGGCAGTGTAGCCAGAACACTCATTGTAATACAAAACTGAGTTTTGCCACAACCTGGTGGGCTTGTTAACTAGAAGAAAAATATTAATAACATCATAACCAAGAGATGTTACATCCATTTCACCCTAATTTTAATTTTTAAAAAGGCCTATCAGCAAGAATGCCTCTTCTTCTGCCCCTCTAGGTATCAAAGACAACAGGCACAAGAAAGATAAAATGCAGCCCACAAAGAACAACTTGCAGTTACTGTTGGATCTGTGCCTTGCAGTCAAAATCATCATCACTGAAGATGAATTCTTCACATGCAGTATTCTGCTCGTACTTTATCATCCTTCTTTCCCTACTTTGTTCTCCCATATCTGAGGTCCCTTCTTATTACAAGATCTTCCCCAGAGCCATCCCCAGTTACTTCTACCTCCTCATGTGCTACCTTCTATAATAGAGCATGATTAAAAGATACACAGCTGACATTCACTTGACATCAAATTACCTTTACAGCTCTAAGCCAGTCAAAAGCCATTGAATTCACAGATGCAAAGTAAAACTTGCTATTATGATTACCTCTGTTAAAATCAAGATTAACCTGGAAATCACAAAGACAATAGCTTGTATCCTGAGTAGTCTGAATGCGCGCTATGAACCACAGAAAGATTTTAGGTGCCCCAGTGACTGCATCTGTGCTACAGTTTAATAGGAACTAAGTTTTTGTTCTTTAGTTAAAATCCCTTGCATTGCTTTCAGTTGAAACCAGGCTTGAAAACCAAGTTATATCAGTCAATCCACTTCAAGCTTCAGCACAAGAGAAACATCAGCATTTGTTTAGAAACACATACTGCTTTTAGTGAATTAAAGACGAGGAATGACTTGTACCTAAGCAATTATCTGTCATCCATCCACTGTATTTAAATTACAAGATATTGTATCCACAATATTTTCCACATTTTCATGTGAACCCAAAATGGTATAAGATTTGAAGAAACCATTTCTCAGACTGTAATAGCCAAGGAGTCTCACCAGCTGTTTCTAGTTAACAAGATTTGAAATGAATGAGAGAAGGGCATCAATCCAGGTGCTAAATTGAAATAACTGGACAGCTGTGAGGAAACCTCAGACAGTTTGTAGTTTGAGGCCTGCCCGGGAGGTGCCTCAGAATCAACATTTATTTCACTGCTCATTGCAGTAATTAATGCAGCAGAGATGCTGTAAGCACATCTGAGAGTATGTGCAGCAGATCAAAGAAAGACAGGGAGCATTGCAGTAAAGGACAGTATGAGAAAGCAATCCAGTGGAGCTGGATAGAGAGCTTTCTCTGAACAATTCATCTTTTATCACCATTCTTTTTAAAGTGCATTGGTGTGGGATTTAAAATAATCCACAATAAACAATTACATACAGATATCACATTTTATTATGGTTACCACCAATTCAGCAAGCATTTTGATCAATACAATCTTCATTCTTAAAAAAGAAAAAACACACACTCTTAGCTGCCTCTGGTTTTATTTAAAGCGGATGACTGCAAAAAACTTGCTCAGTTTGCTACACTCTAAATTTATTTTGAAAATCAAAAATACACCCAAGCAGAAACATGAAGAATATAACAACTTGTTTACTTCTGTCTAATAAAATAGACTTTTATTTTTCCAATAGGTTATATATTATTTTCCCTGGCACTCATGAAGTACTTGGATGAAGTCACAAGGAGCTAATTCTCCTTCAGCTATCCAGGAATCAAACCCTCAATATTCACAAAGTCATTACTTTAATTTTCTCTCAGAGGAGTTGGCAAAAAGTTCTGACATTTAACCACAAAATTTCAGTTATGATTTAATTTCCAACATAAAATCTAAAAGAGGTTTGAGAAAAAATGATCTGAGACAGTGAAATGCAAATCAAATCCCTCTGGCACTCAAAAAGTGAGTAGGTTTGGCTTAGAAGAAACCACCAGGACTCTGTGACTCAACCATTCAAATTCCAAGTTTTAAAGTTCCCAGCCACCCTCTCTGCTGGGTAAAGTAAGAGGAAGGCAAGATTAAGCCACACCAGTCAGGAATTAAGTGCTGCACACAACATACTTTTGGAGAGAACTTCTCTCAGACTTGGAACATCTGCCTAACAACAAAAATACCAGAGGATAATCTGCTGGGCAGCTATGCTCCAGAAGTTACAGACGTGCTAGTTAGAATGATTAAGCTCCAAAATCATTTGAGTCCAAGCAGAACATTTCACAGGTTGTGTTCACAAGCTACTGTAAAGCATCACAGCAGCACCAACTGACATTTGATAGCTTCCTAATGCAATTTCATCTAACAATCACGTTGAAAAATACTTGCAGTGCTGCCAATTTTGAAACTAATTCTGGTCTCATGACTTTCGTAAAAATGCTTTCACTCCAGAATCAGATTTTAAATGACAGAAACCAGACTCTGCAGAGTGAATTTCTTCCCTGCCTCTCACTTGCAGAGAAGCCCCTAATATGCACCTTAATCAATTTACAGAGCTAGTACCTAAGAGAAAAACAAAATACTTTATTTAAAAAAAAAAAAGCAACTAATTTCTGGCACCAATTGTCATAGTTTAAACTCAGCATTGCTTATATTTTAACATGTTTGAGGTCTCCATTAGATTTTGTAAGCAATTTCACTCTGTGATCAAAATCAACCTACTCTGACTATGGAGCATGGAAAAAAACGTATCTTTTTTTTTTAATATCTTCTCACTTCTACTCCACAGCAATTCGCAAGTTGAAATTTCACAAAGAAAATCACTTTAGAGGAACTATAAAAGGATACTATCAAGGAAAACGTATTTCAATCTATTTGAATTTAGAGCATAGGAGACATGTCTTTTCAGAACTCCACTTTGAGAAGGCAAGTAACAGAGTCACAATGTCCATCTAGCACCAGATTCTGTCTCTAACATAGGCCTACAACAGATGGCTAGAAAACACAGTAAGAACAGGACATACATTGATACTTCCTCCAATAAATATATTTCTCTACCTTCATCTGCAGCTGAGAAACTTCCTAAGCCAGAGACTGGGTCCAGTCTTACAAAACTCAATGTCCCCTACAAGCACTTAAGTGAATTCTGCATTTCTGAATTGTAGCAACTGCACAAGCAAGGGCATGCAGCTTTCAAGTACTAAAAGATGAAACACTTCTTTATTCTTAAAGGACAACGTCAAGCAAAAAAAAAAAGTAGCACTGCATTCAAAGGCAGTGACAGTAATAGCTGTAAATATGCTATTTGTGCTGTTATATAATAGATACACATATGATATAATCCTTAATTGCAACATCTTTTCAAAAAATTACTCATTTCATATTTATTGCAAAGATCAGTTAAATTTATACATTAAAAAAGTCTCTAATTTCCACTCCTGTATCCTTCACATTTTTGTCTTAATTGCTCATTTCTCCTTCCCAAAACCTGAAGACTTAGTAAATCAGTGAGAAGGTACTAAACAGATGGGCTTCTGACTCAGCACCTCATGTTCTGACCACTAAACCACTCTGTACCCTTCTCACCATAAAATCTGAACAACAATTCTCCCAGTTCTCCCGGGAAAATTTAGTGTCTTTTTCATAGGAAAACAGAGTCAGCAAATCACCTATTTATTTCCATTTTCTTACTTACTTGACAGGCTGCAGAAAAAAATACCCCCAAAAATGCTTCTCATCCAAATTTGTTTGTTCACTGTGTGTTTAAGTGGTCTGACACAAGACAGGCCAACCACTGACTTGTGATTTTTAGGTGTGGTGTGAAACTGCATTAAAATGCATTAAAAAGTTACCTCTGTGAGGGATCCACAAGGTATTCCACCATGCAAGACCTTATCCAGACTATGCAGCGAGGTGGGTAAGAAGGCTGTAGAGGGATTGACAGACCTCCTCATTTTCATTTCATAAGCCTAAAACAGGAGAAAAAAAAAGAACAATAAAAAAACACAGGTTAGAAGATGCTTTCTTTTTTTGGTGGTGTTACAGCTGGAAAGATTATCATGATGAAAGTGGGAAAAGAAACAAACAGGGAAGGAATGCTCACCTGTATCCGAAGATCTAGGTTCACAGGGAAGACTGCACAGAGGAGTGATCTCCAGAAAAAGATCCTTCCCCAGTGGCAGTCAGCCCTTAAATGGAGTCTCAGAGCAGTGCAGCCAGGCTCCACCCCTTCTGGTCACACAGCTGAATTGCCTTCACCTGTGCTCTGAGGGCTGACCAGGTCCTTTCCCCAGGTGCTCAATCAGTGGTTCAGGCTGTGAAATTCTCATATTTGCTTTCATCAGCCTAGACTGATTCAGTAGTTGCAAGTAAGCTAACTATTCTAATTTTCAGTTACAGTCTCCCTACCTCCCCTTCCCCCCATCCATTAGCCTTCCTTAGACTTATATACTATTTACAGTTCACAGAGTAAGTTTGTTTCTTGTGCCTCATTCACCACAACATTAAACATTAAGTTTTGTAACAATGTTTCAAAAGTATTCTCTGTTCCCATTCTGTGAGGCTTGCTTTCAGTCCCTAAAATTCCAAGAGACTTCTCTATCCCCAAGAGAAATACTGGCATCAGTTTTAACCCAGACAACGATGTCACCAGCCGGCTAGAAACACAGTGCACTATGGATGCATCTCCACAGGAATCATCAACAGACAACCACGCTACCGAATCACAGATCTTTTAGTCCATACTTGTTAGGCCAATGAGTGAGCAATTTTTCTACAAAGTTCATCAGAAAAATTCTCAGCTAGTTCTACCAGCAGAGTAAAACAGCTTGAATTTTATACAGTACAGTCTCCTTTGTCATACTACAGTTTTTCCTTATGAGAGTGAGGAACACTCTAATTACATTAGAGTAATACTTCAAAATCTTTCATATATGCTGTTATTCTATTAAAGATAAATACCCACAAGATAGCTTTCAAGACATAGAACATACAAAACAAATAATACATTTTACCTCATTAAGAGTTTGTGTTCTGAAGCACTCAAGAGTGAATACAGACACTGATGAAGAAGGATTTGCAAAGCAATATGTATACATATGTATTTTTTTCTTTTCTACATTAACCATGGAAACAATCTTCCAGACTCATTTTCCTGAGTAACACAGACTCTAAAACTTCATTCAGTGATTCTTAATCCATGCTTCTACTAGTAAATGCTTCCTTCAAATGAAGCAATTTTTATATGCTGGAATGCAAGAGAATGGTATATTACCCTAGGGGACTCAGGACCAATTCTGTAAGTCTAAACAATCTCCTTAAGCTAAAATGCCTAATAGAAGCTGCCATCTCAAACTAAAGTCACTCACAGATCTAAATTTAGACATAAAACTATTATCTCATTATACAATCAAACTGAGACACCACAAAGCTAGATCACCTCACTCCCTGATAAAAACATAAGCAACACTTTTAGCTTTTTCTCAGACAAAAAATTAAAAATAGAACCAACACAAGCATACTTACTGTCTGCATTTTGGGAGCACAAGCTTGGCTGACTTTCCGAAGAAGCTTCTGCACATTTCTGTAGCTCTGTCCTGTCACTTTCATTAGTTCCAAGAGTGAAAGACATAAGAAGTCCTGAAAGAAGATAGAACAGTTCAGAGAGCTTAACCAGGAGATCAAGACTAAGGACTAAACTAATACAATTTATACATTACTAGTATACATTCCAAAGGCCAGATTTACCAACTGTGCCACGTTATGTAGTGTTTTCTCATACCTCTTTTACCCTTCTCTTATGCCAGTAAGTTATAGAGTCATAGAATGGTTTGGGTTGGAAGGAACCTTGAAGATCATAAGGTTATCACAGAAGAAATTGGATTTATATTTTAAAAGACACAGCATGAATTAAAAATGTAAGTACTGTGATGAAGTTCTAATGAGTTAACACCTTTTTCCCCACAGAGGTGTCTATCTACCCAAAAAACATTCAAATTACATTGCATTTTCTTAGGTTGCAATTTTAGGAATAGATCTTGCATCTACCACACATGCTTCTGAAATACACAGAGTCTCTCCTTTCTTTAAAGAAACATACACAACAACTTTTGAATGTATTGATGAATCAACCCATAACTGATAAAATAGCTTCATAACACATTCATAGATGCTAGATTATGTAATGTACATGCATTTTTGTGAGGGATCATGTAGAGGTAGCTACACACCTCTCCTAAAATAAAGTATCCTTTTTTTTCTTTTTTTCCAGAAGAAAAGATAGTAAGTATATCCACATTTGAATGCCTTAGCCATCCATCATCTTAAAGCAACATTTTTACAAGGTAAGCAGACTGAGCCAGAAATTTTACTAGACAGTAAGGCTTCATGTAAATTAAGCATAGAAATTTAATAAAATAGAAGTAATCCAAAGCCATAGAGTAACCCTTTCACCTGGCAGGTAGTGATCTGATAGCGGCTTAGTCTTTCACACAGCTCCTGAGACAACTTTGCTCTTCTCAGCTTCTTAGTAGCCATACTCGCTTGGTCTGCAAGGCAAACAAAACAGTTTTTGAAGGCTGCTTGGAACACGCCTGTGCAAACAATTACACCCTTTCCTTGCTAAAGAGTAGGAAAGAACATACATGTATATGTATAGGCATGTATAGAAAGCCTAAGTCACAAGAAATAACCTTACCACACAGAAAACAGTTCTGTTTAATTACATCACCTAATATTGGATCATTAGGAGATCATAACAATAAGAACAAAGAATCTGCAGTGCTTGTATGACATGGGTTTCTGAAAAAGAAGCAAGCCCCAAAACACTCAGCAATGAGTTGAAAGTGAACTTCTTGTGCTAAATAGCGCCAGAAGGAAAGAAGGTTCTCTCAGGATGCTAAAACTGAACAATAATGACACGATTTACTTAGACCTAGAACTGCTAAAATACAACATGCTTGTGGTGATCAGGTATGCAACAGAGATGTCAAAGGATGGGAAGGATGCAGGATGGAGACAAAAGAATAACCAGAGGTTTGGAAACACGTTTTAGCATGCAAGATCCAAGACAGACAAACTGTTCAGAACCATTTCATAACCTTCTATGTAAATTTTATAGAAAACACTGTTTAAAAAGGGGTTCTTTTACTTAAAAAATCACATACAAGAAACTAGAGGTCAAAGCTAAGTGTGTGAACACCAGAACTACAATGTAAATATTACTGAATTAAAAACAGAGTAAAAAAAAAACAAAACCAAAACAACCCACAACATTGGAACGAGGCATTGTGGTGTAGACAAGTCAGTTCAGGTTTATTTATTGTTTTGAGACGACTTTTTGAAGAGTAGCTTAGTTTGGATAAGCCCTAAGACTAACTTATGCGATTGCTTCGTGAAGTCTCCCTAACCCCCAGCTGTGTGCTTTTTTTGCGGGGAGAGCTGTACCACCCCGCTAGGCAGAGCCACACGTGGCTGTACTCAACTCCGCCAGCAGGCTTTCAAGCACATCTCACACGTAGCATTAGGTGACATTCCTACCACTCGCTCACAGAAGGTCACGCGAAACCAAAAGCAGCCTGCACCGCCTACATCTGTGCGGACGCGCAGACCCTCGCTCGTTCGCGAGACGGAGACAAGGCGCCCGCCGCACGCAGCCCGCTTCGGAGCGGAGCCGGAAGGCCAGGTGCCGGCGGAGCGCCGCTAGCAGCCCTTACCGGGACGGCCGCACGGCCCGGGCGCCGCCCGCCTCGGCGCACACCGCACCCAGCCGCGCATCGCACGGCCCCGCTCGAGGGCAACAGGCGGCCACGCGGACGGCGCCCGGGCCGGGAGAAACACCCACAGCGCATCCGGAGCGGCACGGACTTACACCGAACGACACGGGCGCCGCGGGAGAGCCTGAAACTCCCGCCTCATCTGGAGCCCGAACGCGGCTCTACGCCCTCCGACGCCCGAGCTCCAGCAGCGAGCGGAGACTCGGCCCTGCCGGGAGCGGGCCGCGCCGGCGCCCAACCGCACGGCAACCCCGGGGTGTCCGGCGGCGTTGGGCCCCGACTCGCAACTTTTCAAAGTCCCCCCGCGGCCGCCGCGCTGAGGCGGAGCCGCTCGGCGAGGCCCGCGCGCGCCATTGGCTGCGCTCCCGGCGATGGCGCGCGGCCCTGACGGCCGGCGGCGCGCGGGGCACGTCGGGACTGGTAGTGCGGGGGGAGCCGGCTGCGGGCTGCGCGCCCAGCGGCGGTAGTAGCAGAGATTCCCTAGAATCGGTGTTTCGTTCGTACCCTGGACAGATCCCCTGGGTTCACTGCCCAGGGAAGTCCGGAGCCCACAGAGCGGGGTACGGGGAGCGGCGGGCTGAGCGCGGAGAGGAGGTGGAATGGAGAAAGAGCTCCTCCTGCTGGACACTGCCTGTAAAAGTTGACCTCCACACGGGAAGTCGCAATTCAGGATAAAAAAGCGTGCAGGAAGGAAGGCTGGCTGTGGCTGCGTGCTCGTTTCTGTGGGAAGAGGGGCCGTGAGTGCAGCACAGCTCTGTTACGGACTTTATTTACTGCTTGTTACTCATGCCATCAGGACCCCCAACCTCTATATCAGAGGTGGAGGAAAAAAGTAACACTGCCTTGGTGATGTTCTCCCACAGTTGGAGCAGGTCTTTCCATTTACCACGGGGGCTACAGATTCCTTCCCATCTTCCTACAGATATCTGTATGAAGCCAGAGCACATCTCGCCATATAGCTCCTCTGGAGGATCTGTAAGCAAAACTGAGGCACCCCGTTGTCTCTCTTGTGAGTTCTTTGTGTCATGTTTCTCAACGGAGTCACGGCTGTTCCATTCTTGGCTGCTCAGATACACTTCCAAATCTACTGGGAAATAATCATGCACTGTCTTCTCCATCTGACTTGAGAAATTCAGTCTTACATATCCTGAGGATACTCAGACAAGTGAATGATGCACCTACGTGTATCAAAGCTCCCAAGCAGCAACAGAGCAGTGACCATCACACTCATGTTTGGCAAAGGCATTGCTGGTCACTGGGGAACTGGGGCACTCAACTAACAACTCCACCTCTGCTCTGTGACCTTGGTCAAGTTCTGTAATGATAGGGTATCTGTTTTCTTTTTCATTTTTGGTTTTACCTATTTAGACTGTAAACACAGTGAGCACTGCTGGCCCGACAGAATTATGTGCTGGTTGTGGCACAGCAGGGCTCTGCTCCAGTCTAAGCCTTTAGCAGCCCCTGGAACTCATAATAAGAAGGGATTTAAAAAGCTAAGAGAAGATGATTACTTTGTAAGACTGAGCCTCACCACACTGATTTAAGATGGTCCTCTAAATTGGCAGTGGTGGACTAAGAATGTTACAGAAAGAAAAAGCGTAACAGCAGCAACTACTAAATTCATAGAACCAGAGTGTTCTATCAACAAACACAGCAATTACAATAAAGTTACAATTAAATAAAGGGGGCAAGAACCTGATTGGAAGGACACAGAATGAAATGAAACGCTTATCAATCCTTATCCTAATAAATTCTCAGCAGTTAAGTAGTTCTGCTATGCTCCGGAATCCAAAAGATAATGGCAAAATATTTCCTTCCTCAAAAAGAAAGAAAAAAAAAAAAAGTTCTTCATGTAACCTAAGACAGACTTTTTCAGACAATAGTTTTGCATAATTTCACATTATTCACTTAATTTCTAAAACAGCATCAGCCTGCTGATATTGACTATATTCTTCAGATTAATTACAGTTTTCCAACTATCAGTTGCTGCTTTAAAACTAGCAGTGCTCTACTCATGTGTGAAAGGAAAACAGCTCCCTACTAAAATGCAGTGCATGAGAATACAGTGAGAGCTCTGACTCACAGCAGTAATTCAGACATTCAGAGCACTTCCCTACCTTATGTTTGCTGAATAGTGCCTAATTAGTCTGATGTATTCTTATTTCTTCGTGATACCTACTTAATGCCTAGCACATTCTTAAAAGCAACTGATGTGCTCTTGAGACTGGAAAGCACTTATGAGACCATCTCACTCTTTCCCGATATTAAGGTCCCAAGAGGTTTCTCAATAATGACATAGAGAGGAACCACCAATGAAATATTCTGTCCATTACTATCTCCCCAAAGGAGATGGAGATTTACTTCCAACTCTTTGGTGCTTTCCTCATCTCAAAAGAGAGAACTAAAATGATCTCACAAGGAGGCCTACACCCTGATTAAAAACACTTCATTTTCCACACACACTCTGGCCACCTCACTTCACTTGAGACTTTCCCAGCTGCATATGCTGTAGAGATGGAGCAGAGGGAAAGGAAAACATCCTTCTATTGTTTCTACAAACTGCTCAGAACAATGTTGCTGTTATCGGTGGCTATAATAAGCAGACTAAGAACAACAGAGCTGTGAAATATCAGCCCATCTTCTCATTCTAACCATTCCTCCCTCCCCCATTGCTCTGAGCAGTCTGTAGGCCAGTTAAATGCCTCTCACCAGGCAATTAACCTTTTTCCTCCTGCCTCAGGAAGGATTAAAACCAGTTATAATGAATCCTCCTCAGGTATTAGTGAGGACTTGTCCAACCATACACATTTACACCCAGGAAAAAAGCAGCTTATCTCTCAGGACAATCAGAAGGCATTTCTCCATTTTCTACCTCTTCACAGATGCTCTTGTGAGGAAGTATTCAGAATTATCCATCATCCTCAAAACAGCTTCAGAAATATTCAGCAGCAGTGTAGAGTTTTTGAAAGAGCTTCTGTACCTCCCACCCTTTTACTGAACAGCAGAACAGCCACCTTCACTGCCACTGCAGGCAGAAGGACAGAACCACCTGCGCATTATAGCTCTGAAAAATTCACACGTGATTGCTTTCTGCCCAAATTATAGCAAGCAAAATGAGAGACCTCAGGGATTATTCCACTTTTAGATTGTACTCATCTAAGAAGATTGCTCTCCAAGATCAGCTTCCTACTTCATTTAGCATTTTCTGGTTAAAGGGACAGCAGGATTCATTCAAGTCTTTGGGCTTTTTACATTTCCCTTTTAAATTGGATGAGAAATCTATGAACTAACAAAGCAGCAGAATAATAATCCAGGTGAAGTTGTTGCTATCTTTACCCATACAAGCTAAACCCAATTTATCCTACATAAGACAAACCTGACCTCATCCTGCCTTTCACCTGTGCCTTATCATCACCCCTTTTACTGTCTTGTCTTGAAGTTCTGTGTACTGAAGAACTAGACTTGCTGCAGTAGCAGTGTCTGCAGTTACCAGCCTTGCTGTTCATACCACAACATTTCCTGCATCTTTCCCTGAGTTGCTAAGAAATAACAAATATTGCAGCAGTAGACCTTTAGGAGCATTGCACAAAGAAAACCAAGGTAATTCTTTGGTGTCCACTGCAGGTTTTTCCTGCTAAACCACGGAAAACTGCAACATTTCCTATTACTCAGAAACTTGAACTAGATTTGCGTTTATGTCCTATGAAGCAGACTTGTTTCACAGTGACCAGATACAGAAGGATATTCAGTAGTGTTCAGTAGTTCAGTGGTTCTCCTTTGATCAATTCACTTCCTTATAGATGTGCGCATCCAGCAAGTCATCCTGTGATCCTTCACAGCATCCCGTCTCCATTGAGCAGCAGCAATTAGACTGGGATGATGCAAGCATTTTACGGGGATGAGCAGAGAAATGGCACCATGTACCCGTTGTACACACAGAATCAGACACCACTGCAATTAGTACCTGCAGAGCTTTCATGGCTCCATTAGGACAACACTGCTACAATCACAGCATTTCCTGGTTCCACTGCAGTGTCTTTTCCTCCATGACTGATCTACAACAATACAGTGGAGTCCATCATCTATGTTCCTTTCAGGTTGAGCCCTCACTCCTTAAACGGAGATCTGCACTGGCAATAACAAACAGGAGCAGGTGGGCAGTGCAGAGGGAGGAGCTTTCTGCTTGGACAACAGCAGCAGAGAAAATCAACTTCCAGACACTCATCTTTGTGCAGCTGCCAAATACAATGGTGCCCATTTAAAGAAAAAAAAAAAAAAAAAAGACAAAATTATTCATGTACAATGTCAAAAAAAGAAATCAACCCAGTGTGAACATATTTGTTCAGATCACTGCCCAAGGAGCATATTCCAAATCAGCAATTGTAGTGAAAGTGCTTTGGTTTTTGGAAAAGAAGTCTTCACTTTTGCACTGTTACAGATTAATCACTCTGATAACCCAGTAGCTGCACTGAGCCCAGTATAGATCTTATTTCAAACAACAAGCACAAAAACCAGCAAGGGAAAGGGTGCATTCCATGCTTCATTCCATGAATCATTTCAGTCTGGTTTTGGTTCTTGCATGCTTTTAATTCTACTCATTTTAAAAGCCACCAATGAGATCCCTTTGCTGGGACTAGAAGGGAAACTGCTCCAAACGTATGCATGGTCCTGGCTTTCCCATCCTCTTCAGATGTTGCTGAACTGCTTCCAAAGGTGGCTGAGTGGCATGGAAGAGAAGAAACAGCCAATCCTGGGCAGAGGAATCCAACGTAAGTTTCCCCTCTCAGCATCTTTGTGCTTTACGGTTTTCTGCCTAGCCCTGAAGGAGTGAGACATCTTCATGCCTTGCCACTCACTCTCACCTTTTTCCTTTGAGGAACTTGGCAGACTTGAATAAGATCAAACCAGGGACCTAGGGACCTGATATCCTGAGTCTCACCAGTGTTGAGGAACAGATATGAGAGACTTCTTAAAGGATAATTAAAGAAGAATTTACAGAGGAAAGTAGAAATTAAATTAATTCTGTGCTCACTTTTTTACCTTGAATAATGGCAGTTCTTAACCATTTTACTGGGTTGAGCACACAGCAATAATTTGAGTATCACCCCAGGACAGCACTACCCCAAACTCAATTACAATAGAGCATCCAGGCAAGCATGTCTGCTGTTCACTGTTTGGGCATGATGCCATCGCTGTGATCATATTATCATCACCCTACACTGACTACCCATAACAGATTGATTTTACAGTGTCACAGCTATTTTTTAAATCACTGCAGCATGCAACAGTAATTTAAATGAAAGATGTAGCAAATTAAGCATATACTTAATTGAAATAAAATAGAACATTTGTACAGCAAGAGGATGAATGCAAGATTAGCTGTTTTGCTGAACTAAGGTCCTATTAATTGTCAGATAATTGAACTTTTGTTTTAGATGGTTCTTTGAATGTAGGCTTATAAATCTGCTAGAAGTATCACAGTCAGCCCAATCTATTTCAGCATTTGAAGGCATATTTTTCCTAAACCTTTGGAGTTTTCATGTCCAAGAGGAAACAAAGCTTGAAATGACAGTACTCCCACCCCAGCTAAATGAAGTGCACCACAAGGAAAGGTGTTCCTGAGATGATGGAAGCTGGAGCCATTCTGCATTCATGTCTGACTTTCATTATAGCTGTGCTATCATGGCATCAGCAGGGACAGGTGAATCCCGGGCTGTGTGACCAGCAGCCTCACAGTTAAACCAAAGGTTTAACTCATCTGGCTTTCATTCAGCTTGCACTGGGACCTGCTTGCATCCACCACCAGCTCAGACACCAAGGCCAAAGAATTTTTAAAAGCCTCTGATTCAAGCTGTCTTGATTTTTGAGCTTCCAACTTGAAATACTTTCAGCCCCAGGAGCACACAGTTGCCATCCTTTTAACTGGAGCCTTCTGAAAATCAGGATAGAGATATCCTAAACTGGTAAAACTTGAGTCACTCTAAATCTGTGATCACTTTTCATATATCTGGGCTTGAATGATAAGCTCATGAATGTACATCAGTCAGGACTGGAAAAAGGGCAGATGAGCATGAGACTTGTTTGTCTTAACTCTTGATTTTGTATCTAAAATAAATACTCTTTAAATGTATCACCCTACTTCCATCTTACATTGGTAAGGATCCAGAACTACATTGGTGAAATGAATGGTTACGCAAGGATAAAATGAGACTAAGAACAGAGTCAGGCTTTCAGGGTATAAAAATATGGGCCACAGTACTTCTGTTGTTTCTTTCTCCCTGCTTTTAATCTCACAGGGAGATAAAGAAGTGGTGAGGATGAATGAATGTCAGACGTGAAGAAAAATCTTCGGGCTTTCCATTCTGTATGATAAGGACTAGAATAGTAAAAAAAGCAGCAGAGGTCAGAAATGAGATACAGCAAAGAAAAGCAGCATGAACACTTTTTTTTTTTTTTTTTTTCTGGGATAATGGACTTGATTTGTTGTGTATGAAAAGAGACTCTTGGAGAGAACAGACAGAAATAGCAGAAGGTTTTACAGGGCAAGGGAGAGGTACTGTTATTGTACTCTATATATGTATGGTTCATTCCGGGATTTTGTGGCTGCTTTTCTGAGAGCCTGGCATCTGCCACCCCACATCACCATCTCTTACCTAATCCACAGAGTGAGCACACGTGCCCTGCTCTGCAGCCAGACAGACAGGAGAGGAACAATTCTGGGGCAGCCCCAGAAGCCAAGGCTGCTGTCTCCATCCCAGCATGCTCAAGAAGGGCAGATGTTTGGTTTCTGTTGGATTAAGCTTTTGGCTGGAGATTAAGCTTTGTTGTGGGTTAGCTGCTGATCTTGATAGCTTTCCTGCATATCTGCCAAAAATGCCTAGTGTAGCATATAGGCTCTTTTCCTGCAATCTGTCAAAAATCTAAGGCAACACATAACATTATATTCAATATTTTAGAAGAAATGGAAAAAAATAGTTTAGGATGAACAAGAATTCCTTCAATTTCTCCTCCCCTTTACAACCTCCACCTGCTTATCAGCACCACTGTTCCTCCTTCTGCCTGCTCAGAATAGGGAGGGGAAAAAAAAAGAGCAAAATTGCAGACACTGAGGAAGTTCAGCGGGAGCAAGACTGTGCTCGAATACACCAAGGTAGGAGGAGTAACAACATGAATAAAATGAAAGGTATTATCATTTTGCTTTTGGATAACTGTCCCATGTATACCGCTCAGGAACTTGTTCATTCCCAAGACTGAAAAAGGCCAGATCTGGATCCAAATACCATGGCCAGAAGTGGTGTTTCTGTTGGGTTTGCTGACTGTGAGAGCCCAGTGAATGGCTGCAGATCCCTTGTTCCTAAAGATGTCACAGGGATGTCCTGGTACCCCGGCTGCCAAAGATAGGTATCACTGTGCTGCTGCTACCACGCAAGGAGTGGGCTAGGAGCCAGGAAAACATATCTAAACAGACAGCCTGAGCCATCCTTTTTCAAGGCTAAATTTACTCCCCTGTGAGGCAGTGGGCCTTGCACATAGCACACGGCAGCTGCTGTGGGATGAAGGGCGCCTGTCACTGTGCTTGGATTTTACTAATAGCTGGGGGTGTTCCCAGGAGTGACTTTTGGAAGAACTTGTTCCCTGTGTTTCTAGGACATGTGGAATCTGAAATTCCCCCTCCAATAGGGCTGGCTCGGTCCTTAATCCCTCAATATCTGGAGCAGATCAATTAACTGTGGTGCAGGACTGGGAGAAGGGGGAGGCAGGCTCTTTGTGAAGCTTCTTAGAGATATAGATCATCTCTGGCTTGTCAGTGTGTTCTGCAAAGACACTGGGAAGACTTTAGTTGCCTCTTCGGGCACAATTATTTCCCTTGCAAAATCTGTGCTGGACAGCTGATTGCCTCGGCCAAGATATCTGCAGTTCAAAACCACAGCATCTTACAAAGGGCCTGCTACAGCCTGCCTTTAGAGTCAGAAAGTTTCTACCCACATAAATAACCTCTCTGCAGCCTGATCATGCTGCTCCTCAGATCAGGATCAGCCCTGATGCTCAAGCTGCAAGGTGTTGTTACTCTGTAGGATACCTGCTCAGTTGCTCTGTTTATAATAAATGCTATCTCTGCCAGAGCTGCGGGTGAAATCTCCCTCAGGAACAGAATTTCCTGCTGATTCCATGTAGAAGGCTTGGCAGAACACCCTGTACTTACAGATATTTTTGCTGGAAACAGAAAAATCCTCCTCTGGGGCTGCCCCCTAAAGCCCTCAACCCTGAACATGTAATCTCCCCAGAGACCTGATGTACATGAAGAAATATAATCTTCCTGAAGCATCTGTTGTCTGCATCATATTAAATATGACTGAGACCCAACTGTCAAATCCCCAGATCACTGGCTGCAGAATCCCTTAAACAGCAGTAAAATCCAGCCCCTCCTGCAAGGAGCTCCAGCATACAGGAGCTTTCTATTTCTTTAAGAATTGCTGTTTTACCACTGCTGCAGCCCAAGAAGTGCCTGTGGTTTCCAAGAGCCATTTCACCTGCTCTGTGCTCCAGGAAGAACAGATGGGAGATGGAGCTGTGGATTCTATACCTGCAGGGAGCCTGGCAGTGGGCTTGTGGCTGCACTGGGAGCCAAGGAATTGGCAGGTGTTAGGCAAGGGCTCTGCAAGGACACCCTACAATGTGGGTCTGGGTGGCAAAGCAGCTCTAATGCCACAGCGAAAGAGAACCAGGGGTGTCTTTATCAAAAAGACACAGAGATGAGTGGTGTCTGCTGCTTTCTTCTTTATATATTTCATTGTTGTGCATTTTTTTCCAATACTTCTATCCTTGACATCTGCCCTTCCCTCACCATTACCTCCCTTCCCCCACTTCTCCCTGTAATGCTGCTGTCCTTGCTTCCCCTTTTGTACATATGACCCTTCCACTATGTGGGGATTAGCATCTCACTCATAAATATGTGAAATAGATATGTAGATGATCTAATTTGCTGGGGTTTGTAGGGCTGGCATGACAGACAGAACGGGGAGAAGGGTATATTCTGACAGGTCAGCTGAACTGCATACGGAATGGGGAACAAGAAATAGGCACATGTAACAGCAGTACCAATACAGCAGAAGGACTGCAGGGGTGAGGACAAGATGGTGAAACAGAAAGGCTGAGGAAGAGCTTCTCAGCAGATCACAGAATGCTTAGATCTAATACAGAGGAACGGAGAGCACCAACGGGCCTGAGGAGGTGGTGTTCAGAGAGCAAGAATGTGTAGCTGAGAAGCCACATGCAGAGAAGTTGCAAACCCTCCTAGATTTGTCTGAAGTGACCTGAGGGAGCCATGCAGCCTGCTGGGGCATGTGAGCCCCGGGCCCTCAGTGTCCTCAACCCACTGACACAAAGCAGATGGGGAAATGACCTGTTCTACCTTAATGGAGGACTTGTCCTGAGTTCGAATTAAGTAAAAAACGTCCTTCTATGAGGACGTCCACACAGCAGTAACTACCTCTTTTTAAAGGGGTGTGGCATGTCTGTCTTAGATATTAATCTGTTTTTAAAGCCCCATGTAAAACATGCAGACACAGCACTTGCTCCTAGTCTGCTCCATGAGCATGCAGAGCTTCATCCTGACTCTTCTCTGGTTCTTAGATGTTCAGGGAGGAGCAGAGGAAATGGGCCAGAGTGCTGCTTGCACTAAGCAGTTACAGCTCTTCCTCCCCGGTACAAGCTATGATGCAGTCGGTGGTGCAGTACAGAGGCCCTTGGCTGTGTTTGTGCATCTAAGCAGACATGCACTCACTATGTGCATAGGCATTTGTGAGAAGGATCATTTGAAATTACTTATTGAAATTATTATTCTGCACACATTGAAATTCAGAGATTGACAAGGGAACCTTTTAGCTGAATTTAGCCCTGAAAGCCTATTTTATGCCATTGTGTGGATGTGATAGCAAAGGCACTGAAAATTAATTGCAAGCTTGCAGCTATCCTAGTGCCTGAAGGCAGGCATGTAAAGTGCTTTCTGCTCACAGCTTCCAAAGCACTGACAACTGCAGCTCTTGTGGGCTTCAGTGGATGCTACAGCTCATCAATAATCAGCACATTTGTGTTAAATTGCCAAAGGAAAGCTCCTGAAAGGAAGCTTAGAGTACCTGTGTTTGCAAAATGGATGTAAGGCATAGAAAGTGACAGGCTGCCAAAATTGCTGATGGAGAAACGGCACAAGGAAAAGCTGTGGCATCAGACGACAGCAGAAGGGGCAAAGTAGATAAGCTCTCAGTAACTGCAACAACTAGAGCTGATAGAGCAGATGGTCATCTCATTTTGGTCTCTAACATGGTTTATTGCCCCTAGCAACATGTACCCCAAAGTACTCTGCTGCTGCTGATGGGATAATGTAGTAAAGGGAGGGAGAGCAGTTCTATTCTGAACATAATAGACCCATGCTATGTATCAGCTCTGACAGCCCCTTCATGTGCCAGCTTTGCACTTGGGCAGACTGCATGCATGTGGTTACTGGCATCTTCTCTTCAATGAAAAGCTGAAGGAATTTTTTCAGTTACAAGCCTCCAACCTGTGGGCAAACTGCTGCTCCCAGGGTTGTAACACACAGGGCAGTTTGAAACCAAAATTGTGCACACCAATGGAGGAAGCACAGGGTTTAAAGCAAGCCAAATTTGGCTTTGAAATGGGAAAAGTAGAGATAGAAGTTGCTGTGGATGAGAGTAGAAGGTGCTGATTCAAATACAGGAATGGTAACTTTGAAGGCAGACTGCTGCATTTATTAAAAAAACCATTTACCAAGCAGTAAAGAATGTAACAGCTTTCTGAAAACAGAAGGAAAGACTCTGTGCTCCAGGCTAGCAGAATAAACACACCTTACAAAAAAAGACTCCCCTAATGCAGTGCACTAAACTGGTTCCCAAATTCCAACTAAATGCATCATGATAGAACCACAGAATTACAGAATCAAAGGTGTTAGAAGGGACCTCTGGAGATCATCTAGTCCAAATCCTTACTAAAGAGGGGTTTCTCTACAGCAAGCCTGTGCCCAGGGTCCCTGTGTCATGCCATAACCAGGGATTGCCCAGTTTCTTAGGTGAGTCTGTGTCTAGCACAGGGAGCTCCCTTCCCTTCCTTCCCTCCCGTCATCCCCCAAAACACAATGAGAAGAGCCATGCCAAAGTAGCAGTACAGATATGTTGCAATGGGAGCTAGTCACACATTCTGTACTGGAAAATGTCCTGAGTTTGAAAGGCCAGATATCTACAAGCACCACGCTTATAGTGTTCGCTTATATAAATATAATATATAAACATTGTTTCAACTGCATGTTTACTATTTTTTTTTTAATTATAAAAAAGCAAAGAGAGTGTATTTCTTTCTCCTTCTTTATAGCATCAAAGCAGGACAGCATGCCACTCAGTCATATAAATAAACACTTGCAGATACATACTTGTGTTTAGCTCCTAAACTGACAAACCATTCTACAAACTAACATCAAGCATTTGTAACTAGCATTCAAAAACTGCTCTTTTCTGAGGAGCTGACAAAGGCCATTCACATCTGAAATCCAATGGCTACAAAAGTAGCAAGCAGCCTGGGCTTCAGAGGAAGGAGTCAAGGAAATGCTCTGCTTCTGTCAGAACAAACCCTGCCGTGCTGCTTTCCACCTGCAAGAAGTCCCAGACACGGAGAACAGGAAATAGCTGCTTCCAGCCCGTCCAGATCCTGAAGATTTGGGAATGTAGATGTCACCAGCAGGCCTTGAAAGGCTGCCATTACCCAGCGCTTATATCAGCAGTTCTGGTCGTAGTCCTCGTGCACTGGTAGCTCTCCCTGGCAGCGCTGGGGCAGTGCAGCACACCATGCACAGCACACCTGCATTAAGTGGTACTAGTGATATCTTCCATGGCCTTGACAAACACCTTCCCACATCTGGTATCTAGAGGCTGAAGTAAGTATCTGGAACTTTAAACAAAATGCTTTCAAGTGAGATCAAAAATGGTAATGAAGTTGTATTGTATCTCAGTCTTTCTCTTTTAACCTCCTGCTTTCCCATGAAAAGCATTTCGGAACCCATGGAATTAAGAGTACAACTTATACAGCAAAATGCATTCCTGAATAGGGCCATAGGCTAATCCAGGTGCTGAGAGTGCCACGTGGCAGCACCCTGAGGGCTGAATTGTCCTATGTCTCAGCATGGCTACCTTACCAAGATAGGGCACAGAGCTGGGGGCATTTCAGTATCTCCGTGAGTTGAAGGAGCAACAGCTCACATATCGCTATTTTTCTCTAGAGCTGCAGGCAGAGAATCTCCTAGAGAAAAAAAAAAGATGAGGTTTTGAACCTCCTTTCCTTCTCAGAGAAGGTTTGGGCAGTATACACTGGGTGAGCGGACAACTTCTGCATTGCCACCTATAGTAAAGAACTCATTGTGCAAGGGCAGCTTTGTCTTTAAAGAAGTGGTGGGTTGGACACCAACAAACCCATGCCTCCCTTGGACTTACTTCCAGACAGCACTTCTTCCTCCAGCACCGGTGTCAGACGTCTGGGGCTGCGAGCAGACACATTAGGGGCGTGAGGGAAGGCAGGCATGAGAGGTGGCCATTTGCCACCACTCCTCATGTCTCCCCAGCTCCGTGAGTCTACTTGTGCAGTGGGTGCCAAAGCAGCTGGGTGAGGTGTCACAGTGGGAATGACTTCTGACTGAGTAGGGATGCACCAGGGAAGAATTGCCTTCTACAGGGGGAGGCGGTAGCTGCAGACACACAGGAAGGAAGTGGAAGAGAACAGTTTCCTTGTCTGGTGGTTCAGCTGCAGTTTGCAAGCAAAAAGCCTGAAGCAAAAAGTGCAGGTCCCCCTGAATTCAGGGTATAGTGCACATATTCAGGCCCAGCAAAAAATAAAACAGAAATCTGTTTGCTTTCAGTTCACATCTTGGTGGTGGTTCATTTTTTATTCACAGTAGTGAAAGGGAAGGCATTCCTGTGAATGAAGAAATCCCCCTTCTTTCGGTGCAGCTTACAAAAAGTCAGTAGCAGAGCAACACTACTGACCGCAGGAGAACTTCTGCCACCAGCTTCCCAATTCTTCAGAAGCTTGAGTCCTTCAGCCATTTTTTACCTTCTTTAGTCACAGGACTAGTCAAGCAAAAGGTCGATTCGATTATTCTGCTTTAATTAGAAAATGCACTCAGACCAAAGGCATAATTATACCTGGTACATATGTACACATTTCTCTCAATTAGAATGCCAAGATCAAAATGTGGTCTAGTCCTGCTTTGAAACAACTGTTTCCCTCTGGCAAGATCACTGCAATGTGCACAGACATCATCACAACAGTGCTTGAACTGGTCCGTGTGCCGAGGATGCAGAACTGTATTTTACCATGTACATGTGCACCCCTTAGGATGGACAGAATGAGGGATAAGCAATACAAGGGAGTCAAAAGTAGAACCCCGGGGTACTTGGAGCCCAAAACCCACCACTCCCATTCCCCACCCTCCTCAAAAAGCAGCATAGGGCCCCTCTCTCTCTTCTTGCTGCAGAGTTAGGACGAGGTGGATAAATCACAAGTTTTTTTATTGCTGGTGAACTCAAAACAGGCAACTTTAATCTACCAAGGAAGATACACATACAAACAAATGGTTAGGCCTTGTGCGTTGTTGGTTTTTTTTGTTTTTTTTTTTCTTTCCTTCATAATGTAAGTGTCTCTATCACTTCAGTCCAGCTCCTGAGCTCATGCTGAGCTGCCACCAAGTCCCCGGTAATGTGCTCTGGGCACTTCTCCTGTAAGATGTTGTAAGAAGCATCACATGTATTAAAAAGAGAGATTTTGCAGAAGAGACAAAGCCACATTGCTTAGCAAGAAGTCTAGCTAACCCTGCTGTGTTAGGTACATGGTATTAAAGCATACCCTGCGATAACATTTGTTGTCCAGGGAATTATTTGAAATTATTTAATAATTTGTTGGGTCCCTTCCTGTTTCTGGTGTGCAAACTGCAAGTAAAGTGCACTTCTGGGTTTAAGTTACAGGTCTCTAAGGATGCAATATCTAGGTGGTACACATCAGACATCGCTGGAAAGCAAACCAGAGTAGTGGTTACAATAGCATGGGCAATAGGGATAATAGAATGAGATATCGTATGCTGCTGGGAAACCCCTCCATAGCCTGAGCACCTAAATATTACATCATTGTGCATGAACTGTGCCATTTGGTGGAAGCTTCTGCAGTCACAACACATGGCTGCATACCAAGTTAACTCTGTGAACTCTTCCTCCCTTAGTCCCACCTGCAGATGGTATGAAGTCACCAAATGATGCTGCTAGCTCCTTTTAACACTTTTAAGAGTTTTGTAGCAGCTAAGGAGAAAGCAAAGATCCTAGGAATGCTTCTATGAAACTGAGGGTTTCAGATGGTGTGGGAGATAAGAGACAGCATCACACCACAGCCATGCTGTGCTGCGAGAGAACAGCCTGGCTCTGGGTACTGCATGACCCTGACAGAACTAGGGCCAAAGCGGGGACATCACAGAATCATAGAATGGCTTAGGTTGAAAGGGACCTTATAGATCATCTAATTCCTACACCCTGCCACGGGCAGGGCTGCCACCCACCATATGGGGCTGCCCAGGGCCCATCTAGCCTGGCCTCGAATGCCTCCAGATATGGGATGAGCTCTTATCTACACTTTGCAGATCTTGTTCTAATTCAGCACAGCTCATCTCTTTTTGCCCCCCTGCACTACATGAGGTGACTGTTTTGCCCGGGTCTGCACATATGAGACCATCAGGACTGACAAACAACATACTGCTTCTCTGGTTTTATAATACTGGCATCACAGCAAGGAAAAAATAAATACATCTACTCAGTGTTTGCTCTCTTTTAATTTAATTATCTATAAAATGGAAACCCTAAATACCCACCTAAATGTTCAGAGTGCTTTGAGAGACACTGTGTACCCTCGGGCAGATGTGATTAACATCTTGACACCATTGATTTGTGTCCATTGCCAGCAATGGATGTCATGTGAGAAGGGGAAAGGAGAGGAATAAAATAATTGCACTCCGTGCAACACAGAAAGGATTAACACTGGCTTTCTAAGGGCAGAACCAGACAATAATTTCCTTCACAGGGCTAGAAGTGCTTCTTCCCTTGGGAGTGGATTCCCCAGGACAAGGAGCAGGTTCACAGCTGAGCTCTACCTCAGACAGAGGAGCAGCAGAAAAATAACCTGGCTACTTACAATGCAAGAGTGGAAACCCACAACCACACAAACACGTGTGTTTCAAGCCAAATTCATCCCTGCTGCAGCTCTGCTGATTACAGTATAGGAACACTCAAAATTAATCTGTCCTATGAGACAAACCTGCCTGGTAAAGCTGTCATGAGCACAATATTTCTGACAACAGGAAATTCTACTTTTATGGCTAACCCTGACAGCCAAGGTTTACCAAAACATATCATTTAACCTATGGTTGCCACTATCAGGCACCTTTCCTGTTCTACAACTTTTCCCAGACTCCACAAGTGTTCCCAAGAGGTTAAATTTCAAACTACCCCCATGCAAGAAGCTCCAAAATGGAGCCACAGCACTCCCTAAAGCTCTCTACTGCTTCTCTCAAACTAGAACTCAAAACCTTGCTCAAACTGTGAAGAAGAGCTCTTCAGGGAGAATTGTGTTTGGTTTTGGAAGTAATGTGTCTCCCTATATCAGACAGCATGGCATATCTCTTGCTGCCTACACTTATTCTCATGGGAAAGGTTTGCTGTGGTTATTTAGAATAGAATTTGGGAAGGAAGAGCAAATCCTCTTGAAACACTGAGGAGACCACTGGGCTGCCAGTGCTGATGGAGGGTGACCTAGAGGACTGAATGCTGGGTACCACTTCAGCCACACGAAAATTTTGACCTTTGGTCAAGTACAATGAGTTGCAGCCAGATTAAGTCATCAACATCACCAGAAACAGAGGGATCCCTGGGAAAGAAGGCAGAAGACTCTTGTGGCATGTGCAGTCTCTACAAAGTTTGCATGGTTGGGATGAGAGCTGGAATCTGCAGCAGCCCTTCAGACAAGTTCTGCTTTGGGGGGACAAAGGAGATGGGAAGACTTACATATTTATTGTGCCTTTTGCCAAGACTCAGATTGCACAGATTATGGTAAAATTCACTCAGCAAAAAAGGCTTTTCCTTAAAACAAACGAACAAACAACAACAACAACAACAACAACAAAAAAACAGAAAGAAAGAAAAAAAGAGAAAAAATCTATTATCAGGACTGAGATTTCAAAAAGTACAAGATTTGTATAAATTCAGCAAGATGTCCAGCACCAGATTATATTGTGGTGCGAAAAAAGAACCTCAGGGTTGGCCAGTGGGACCTCATGAGGGGAACACCATCTACCTCTCCAGCAGACTGCCAGCCTTAGGTTCTTCTCCATAGCAGACAGATTTTCCTTGTTCCTGCAGCATTTCAGGTCCCACAGGAGGTATTGGTTGCAAGCAAGCACCTGAATATTGCCTAATGGAGTAAGCCGATCGCTGACTTTGCTGGCGTGTCCATGACCATCCTCCAATGATTATATTTTTCCTTTTTGAATGCTTTCCACCTTAGCATTTTTTCCCTCCTTCTTTCTCCACACAAAAGTGTAAGCAAAAGGACTGCTTTCATCTGTAATAAGTTAAAATCAGAAACGGCCTAACTAACAAGTAACTGATATTGGTCCTTGGAACCCAAAGAGTAAAATCCTTAGAAAATCTATTGGTTCCATTTTTTTTCTGGTATATCCCATGCACACCCCCATTAGAAAAATGGGGTTTATGAATCTTATCATACAGCAAGGAGCAGTACCTCAAAGCCAGAGCTAACAGCCTGTAGTAGAGGTCTGGGCTCTCTCAGATTGCTAAGGGTGGCTCCAAGTCATGGTTCAATCCGTCTTCACGTGGCCATTGGCCAAGGCAACGGGAACAGTAGGAGCCCCTGGCTCAGCAGTCTCATCAAATCTCAAGCGCAGGGTGTTCCTGATCACCAGCTGTTCCATGATGAAAGAAGCACAAAACCATGGGATGGCATAC